>NC_034411.1:65077494-65191728 GCF_002078875.1 Numida meleagris
TACTCTGGGAGACAGTGTCAAAGGCTTTGCTGAAGTCTAGGTAGACCACATCAACAGCCTTTCCCTCATCCACCAGACGGGTCACTCGATCATAGAAGAAGATCAGGTTGGTCAAGCAAGACCTGCTCTTCACAAACCCATGCTGGCTAGGCCTGATCCCCCGGTTGTCCTGCAAATGCCGCGTGATCCCCCTCAGGACAATCTGCTCCATAACCTTCCCCGGCACCGAGGTCAGGCTGACAGGCCTGTAGTTCCCCAGATCCTCCTTACGACCCTTCTTGTAGATGGGAGTCACATTGGCACGTTTCCAGTCTTCTGGGACCTCTCCAGTTGACCAGGAACGCCGACAGATGATGGAAAGCGGCTTGGCTATCTCTTCTGCCAGCTCCCTCAGTACTCTCGGGTGGATCTCATCCGGCCCCATGGACTTGTGGCAGTCCAGGTGGAGTAGTAGGTCTCTGACCATTTCCTCCTGAATCATGGGGGGTTTATTCTGCTCCCCATCCGAGACTTCCAGGTCTGAGAGTAGAGTACTCTGAGGATAACTGGTCTGGCTTTTAAAGACAGACGTAAAGAAGGCATTGAGAACCTCAGCCTTTTCATTGTCCTCAGTGACCACATTCCCAGTCACGTCCAGTAAGAAATGGAGATTCTCCTTGGTCCTCCTCTTGTTCCCTCTAATCCCAGCAGCCAAGCTTAATTCGAGCTGGGCCTTTGCCTTTCTAATTTTCTCCCTGCACATCCTAACAACCTCTTTGTACTCTCCCCTAGTTGCCTGTCCCTTCTTCCACAGGAGGTAGATTCTCTTTTTCTCCTGGAGCCTCAGGAAAAGCTCCCTGTTCATCCACGCCGGTCTCCTTCCCCGCCGGCTCATCTTGCGGCTCAGGGGGACAGCCTGTTCCTGTGCCTTCAGGACTTCCTCCTTGAGGAGTGACCAGCCTTCCTGGACCCCTTTACCCTCCAGGACCAAATCCCAAGGGACATTCCCTACCAGTCCCCTTGAACAGTTCAAAGTCTGCCCTCTAGAATTCCAAGGTGGCGGTTTTGTTGTCCCCTCTCCTGGTTCCACCAAGAATTGAGAACTCTACCATTTCATGGTCGCTATGTCCAAGGCAGCCCCCAACTTCCACATCCCCCACCAGACCTTCCCTGTTTGTAAACAGCAGGTCTAGCAGGACACCTCCCCTGGTAGGTTCTCTCACCAGCTGCAGAAGGAAGTTATTGTATTGCCAGCATATATCAGGGAAGTTGAAGTCCCCCATGAGGACAAGGGCTGGCGATCACACAACTTCAGCCAGCTGTTCATAGAATGCCTCATCTGTCTCTTCATCCTGGTTAGGCGGTCTATAGCAGACCCCCACCAGGATGTCTGCCTTGTCAGCCTTTCCTTTGATTCTGACCCATAGAGATTCAACATTATCTTCCCCAGTTGCAAGTTCAATAACATCAAAACACTGTCTAACATAGAGAGCCACGCCACCACCCCTCCTTCCTTGCCTATCCTTTCTGAAGAGCTTGTAGCCATCCATCGCAGAACTCCAGTCATGGGAGCGATCCCACCATGTTTCTGTAATGGCAACTAGGTCATAGTTTGCCTGCCACACAAAGGCTTCCAGCTCCTCCTGTTTGTTGCTCATGCTGCGGGAACTGGCATAGACGCACTTCAGCTGAGCTCCTTGCCCCACCCCTAATCCCGACGCTCCCCTAGGCACACCTCTTTCAGGCCTGGTTTTATCCCCTTCCCCCTTCCTCTCTAGTTTAAAGCCCTCTCTGTAAGCCCTGCCAGCTCCTGGGCAAGGATGCGTTTCTCCCTTTGAGACAGGCCAGACCCATCAGCAGACCTCAGGCCTGGTGCCGAGTAAACCGCCCCGTGATCAAAGAACCCAAAATTCTTGCGTTTGCACCAGCCTCTCAGCCACGTGTTTATGAGATGGGTTTTCCTGCCCCTTTCAGTGTCCTTCTCTGTCAGTGAAGGGATGGAAGAAAATACCACCTGTGCTCCTATTCCCTGAACTAACCGCCCTAGTCCCCTGAGGTCATTTTTGATAAGTTTCAATCTTCTGTCAGCAGTCTCATCGCTGCTGGCCTGTACTATTAATAAGGGGTAATAATCGGGGTGGATCAAACTGGGGAGTTTTCTAGAGATATCCCTGACCCGAGCCCCAGGGAGACAGCACACCTCCCTACGGGTAGGGTCAGGCCGACATATAGGGCCCTCCGTTCCCCTCAGAAGGGAATCGCATACGATGATCACCCTTCTGTCCTTCCTGGCAGAGGCAGTCTCAAGCCGTGGAGTCGACCGCCTCACCTTGGGCAACTTTGGCAACCTTGCAGGCGGAGCTCCTCCTGCATCCTCACTCACCTCTCTCTCAGGTTCCAGGGCCTCAAACCTGTTACACAGAGGCACCTGTGGAACCGAGGTAGGCCGGGATGGGGGTTGCCTGCGTCGCCGAGCTGGGACCTGCTTCCATTCTTCCTCTTCTCCCAGTTTGTTTCCCTCAGCTCGATCATGGCAGGCGAGAGGATCTGCCACTGTCTGAGGGGTATCACTCCGGTGTCTTTCCTGCAGAGAGTTACACCACCAGTCTATTTCCCGCTCACATTCCCTGATGGATCTTAATCTATCTACCTCCTTCTTGAGCTCCACTACCATGCTGAGCAGCTCATCCACCTGCTCACACCTCACACAGGTGGAATCGCTGCCACCCTCCCCCGGCAGCAGCAGGCTCAGGCACTCCCTGCAGCCTGAGACCTGAACTGCTACATCTCTGGGCAGGCCCTCCATCTGGGTCGCCACAGTCTTCTTGAGGTGAGCCTGCTGCCTGGTGGAGACCATGTTTAAACTCACAGTCTCACAGACTGCAAATGTGAGAGCAGGTCTCCTGACGAAAGAGGGACAGCACTTACATACCCTGCTCTTCAACCCAACTCTCACACCCACTGCAGTACAGAATGGGCAGTATGGGCTGTGGTCACGCACTGATTACCCCCTCCCTGTTCTCAGCAGGCAGCAAAGCACCTCACTAAATATGCATGAGCTGTGGGAGGGAGCTAGCTCCCATCCTCCCTAAAGCCTAAATAGCCTAATGGCCAGAGGTCAAGGTCACAGATAAGATTAAGATTAAGAGCAGGCAGTGCTAGCTCCACCCCTGCTTGCTCGGCAGCCTCCCCACAAGCTGCCAGCCCCCCAGCATGAACACCACGCTTTTCCTGGCTTCAAAAAGCCCTAAAAAGAACTTTTTTGTGGCCCTTTTTGTTTCAGAACCCTTGCCCAGTGCAGTCTTACCTGTTCCGAGACTGGTCTCCGCACCCAAATAAAACAAGTACTAGAGTCTGAACTAGATATTATCAAGAACTTCCAGTTTATTTTCTTTAACCCATCTGACTTAGCAAAATTTTCTATTTCCAAATACTTCAGAGTCAACTAGTTGTACAGAGGAAAGCATTTAGTGGATTAGGAAGTGAAAGAAAAGAAGAGTAAAATGCTAGTCAAGCACTAACTAAATTTTGGGATTTTTTGTTGGTTGATTGGTTTCATGCTCTCTGATTTCTAAATTGTGGAAGGTTTCAGATGGAAGTTTGAAAGGAGGATCTTATAAGAAACTTTTTCTGAGAGTTTATGGAATGCTTGCTGTAGCTGGATTGTTGACAACCTTTCTCTTGCCATCTTTACACCTTGTTTACATCTTTACACCTTGTTTATCTAAACAACTGCTCACCCAGCAAGGTGCAGCAAACACACATTGCTCATAGACTGACTTCGTGGCAACCCTGCAGGGCCTGTGGAGAGTAATCAAAGACCATTTGCTATTTTTATAATCTTTGTCACTGACAGAAGACAAATTGCAGTTGGTCCCATTCAGGGAGGGATTCAGGTAGAGGCAGTGAGAAGTGGAAGGAAGCTGAATTCTTGACATTTGTTCTGAACAGCCATGTACTGCCTCTTCTCAGGGGAATATATGCAGTCTTGTGGGAAAGAGCGTGTGGATGCATTATTGTCTCAATTTGTGAAAAAAACAACAACAACACAACAACACAAAACTAACAAAACAACAAGCTCATATGTATTTTGAAGATATCTTATGCTCGGTTTATGCTGAAGATTCACATGTAACTAGTACATCGTGTCATCTGCAGAATGGTAAATGATGAGCTCATTTCCAGCTGTGCTTATGTAAGCAAAAGCAGCAGACTTGGACATGAATCTGTCATGCTATCAGAAATGCTGAGTACTACAGAACATAGCATGTATTTCTGAAGAATCGAGAGCAGTATCAGTTGCACCTTTTCTTTATATCAGTTTCAAAGGAGGCTGAATCAAATTCAAGTCTCTCAAGGGGGTACAAGGCCTATCAAAATCGTCTGAAATTCAGAGATGAGGAGCAAAAATGATGTTGAAATCTTCTTTGAAAGAGGAAGAGCTTTCATAGAGAATAGAATACACTTCTTGGATACATTAAAGCTCTTAAAAAATGCTTTTAATAACCTCTTTCTCCCCTTATCTTCTGTGTTTAGCATAAGCTTACATCCTCTAAACAAAATAGCCCCTAATCTACCATTCTCTTGGGAAGAAAATACAGATATTGCTGTCATATAATGCAGCTGCATTCAGATATAAAAGTAATGAGCAGGGGACAGGAGTTTAAGTGAGTACAATAGCATAGCAACCTTGTCCATGGGGAATGGTGTATTATTGGCTCATCTACAAGGTACGGGATAAGAACAGTTAGGTATCTTGCTGCAGTTCCATATGCTTGAAATTAAACTTCATTCTGCACGCAAGTCAGAGATCGCTCTCAGTCAAGATAGCTGTACATGATCACTAGTCTAGAGAGGTAGTGCTGGCCCATTGCCTAGACCTCTGGCCTGGGGAAACCATATAAGCATATTGATCAGTGGATTACCTGAGCCTCAGACCACATCACAGTGTCAGCCAGTGTGTGGCTTTTACTTTGTCTGATACAGATACTTAACTGAATTAGGCAATCTACAGTTCTTCTTTAAGAGAAAATCTGGCCCATTTCTTTTTGCATAGAATCTCTTTTGCATAGAATCTCTTTTTGCATAGAATCTCATTTGACCTGGATGAGGGCATTGAGAGCACCCTCAGTAAGTTTGCAGACGACACCAAGCTGGCAGGAAGTGTCGATCTGCCTGGGGGTAGAGAGGCCCTACAGAGAGATCTGGACAGGCTGGATCTCTGGGCTGAAGCCAATGGGATGAAGTTCTACAAGACCAAGTGCCGGGTCCTGCACTTCGGCCGCAACAACCCCAGGCAGTGCTACAGGCTTGGGGCAGAGTGGCTGGATGGTTGTGTGGAGGAAACAGACCTGGGGGTATTGGTCAATGCTCGGCTGAGCATGAGCCAGCAGTGTGCCCAGGTGGCCAAGAAGGCCAATGGCATCCTGGCTTGTATCAGGAACAGTGTTGCCAGTAGGAGTAGGGAAGTCATTCTCCCTCTGTACTCAGCCCTAGTGAGGCCCCACCTCAAGTACTGTGTCCAGTTTTGGGCCCCTCACTGCAAGAAAGACATTGAGGCCCTGGAGTGTGTTCAGAGGAGGGTGACAAAGCTGGTGAGGGGTCTGGAGCACAGGCCTTATGAGGAGCGGCTGAGGGAGCTGGGATTGTTCAGTCTGGAGAAGAGGAGGCTCAGGGGAGACCTCATCGCTCTCTATAACTACCTGAAGGGAGGTTGTAGTGAGCTGGGGGTCGGCCTCTTCTCTCTTGTAAGTAGTGACAGGACGAGGGGGAATGGCTTCAAGTTGCGCCAGGGGAGATTTAGGCTGGACATTAGGAAATACTACTTTTCTGAAAGAGTGGTCAGGTGCTGGAACGGGCTGCCCAGGGAGGTGGTGGAGTCACTGTCCCTAGAGGTGTTCAAGAAACATTTAGATATAGTGTTGAGAGACATAGTTTAGTGGGGTTATTGGCAGTAGGTGGATGGTTGGACTGGATGATCTTGTAGGTCTTTTCCACCCTAGCTAATTCTATGTTTCTATGATTCTATGATTCTTGCTATATTCCAAGAAACAGTTTTCAAAAGCCATATCATAGAGTCATAGAATCATAGAATCATAGAATCACAGAATGGCTTAGATTGGAGGGGACCTTAAAGATAATCTCATTCTAACCCCCCTACCACGAGCAGGGTTGCCAGCCACCACACCAAGCTGCCCAGGGCCCCACCCAACCTGGCCTTGAATGCCTCCAGAGATGGAGTATCCACAAGCTCTCTGGGCAGCCTGTTCCAGCAGCTCACCACACTCTGAGAAAAAAAAATTTCTTCCTAACATCTAACTTAAATCTCCCCTCTTTTAGTTTAAAGCTATTCTGCTTGTTCTGTCACTATCAAACCATGTAAATTTTGGTCCCCTCTCTTGGTTATAAGCTCCCTTCAAGCACTGGAAGTCTTGAATGAGGTCTCCCTGGAGCCTTCTCTCCTCCAATAGTAACACAGTGTTAAGCAATTACAATTCATGAGTTAAACTGATACTAAGGGCATCTCCGTGTTCAGGCATCTTTAAGAACGCTTCAGAAAATTTTTATCCAGTGCAGATGCTTGATAATGCAGTTTACTTGACTGAATTGCACTGACTCTGGCAGTGTGAAAGAGATTTTTTTTCCTGTTATTATAGGCTAGCAATAAATTACTACTTAAACAAGTTTGCTCAGCTTTGTTGAAATATTACTCAGTGGCATCACTGAGTCAAAATACATCTGGATCAGGGGTTGTGCAGCTCATATACCAGTTCAGGACTCTGCTTAGTGCCAAAGAATGTTTCAAAAAGTTTAAAGAAATTCAGGTAGAGGTACAAACTTATTCATGGAACGCTTTCACTACTTGCTTGGGTTTTTTTTTGTGTGTGTGTGTGTTTTTTGTTTGTTTTTTTTGTTACTGTATTTTGGTTTCCTTTTTGTCCTTTGTTTTTTATTCTGCTGTACCATCTGTCCCCCTCTCTTACCACATATACGCCTCAGCTTTGTACAGTTCCCTGAGCACAGTAAGCCCTGGCTCATGCATGCTAATTATGAGCTATTTCCTCTTACATTAGGAATAAGAATGGAAGAAAGAAAGAGTCTGGCATCTAAACTTGTTTCACTTTTGCTTCCTGTAAGATTTATCATTGTTTGCTTCCAGAGTGAAAGTATCCTTTTCTTTGCACAGCATGCACTCTATGTTGTCTTTCAATTCCTCTCCCAAACCAGTTTTTAAACCACATATTTGCATTCATTGCACTGGTGCCCATTTACTTTTTCCTTTCTTTGCTCTTTCCACTCCTTATCCTTCATTTGTGTTGCTGAATTTCTGGTCATTTTCTGTTGGCAATCTCAAAATTATACATGTATATAAACTGTCTGAGAAATTAATTCTTCATGACTGTCTTTTCTCATCTTCATTTCCATTTTCTCAAGCTTTTCCATACATCCTTTTCAATAATTGAAGTTTCCAACTTGGCCCATATTGTGGAAACCAGAAGCATAATCTTTTCTCTCTCTCTCGTTCTCATTCTTTTTCCTTGGCATGGCAGGAGTCAGTAGATCTACAAAAGCCTGCCACAGACATTGGGCTGTCTGCCTTTGGGAGAGTGAGACGATATTGGGAGTCAGTAGGAAGCTGTGTGTGCCAGGGAAACCCTCTATTTCAAGTGTTCCTGTTCTACTGTTATTTTTTCCCTCTGGATTCTTTTGATGGCTTCTAGGTTTCTCTTCTGGGATTAAACTGTTTTATTTGTTGTTGCTGCTAGGAAGAATAATCAAAATAAAAAAAAAGCAAAAGAATCTCCCAGTGTTTTTAGGTCAATTTAACTTGATTGTAGGGGTGGGATCTTGTACCTGAAGCACATAATAAATTTGAAGATGTATTTTAATTATATCTAGACTGTAGTGAAGATTACACTAAAATTCCCTAATACTGAAAATAGAAGTGCTTTTTTTAAAATAATGAATTAATTATCAAAGGAGCAATCTTGACAACATCCATCTTATTCTTTCATTATTAAGTCCATTAGACTATAGAATACCATACTATTGGAATTACATCCAAGACTACATCATTTTTATGCAGTCATTTTGAATGCAGTCATGTTGCTGTTGTATTTGTTTTGTTTTGAGGGCTATATGTTTATGTTTGTGATGGTTTTCACTGTAGGTGCCCTGTCATTTAATTGTTCTTTTCATAAGGTCACAGGCCTTGGTGGAAACTGTTACCTGTTTCAGCATATCAGCAACATCACTTTCTACCATGTTCTGAGAAAAAATCATTCTCAAAAGTAATGGGAACTGTAACCCACCTTTGCACTTATATGTAATGTCAGAAATTGTTCAGGACAAGAAAAGTCAGTACCAAAAGGTTACAGTAATGTGCACTCTGAGGGTGGCAGAGGTACAAGGGCATGCCCCACATTTAAAGACATGAGCAGTTATCTCAACTATTTCCTATATGCAGCATTCCCAGAGATCTCAATGCTACCGTATTGTGATAAAACAATTTTGATTTCATTCAGCCTTGGTAAGCAGGCTGAACAGTTCAATACACATTCTCAGAAAGGAGCAGTGAGACTGCAGCTGGCTTGCAGCATTTAAAGAATTCCTATCAGTGCTAGAGAACTTAGTATTTAATCTTTAGTACATTAGTCACAGCTCACTTCAAAGTTTCAGATTCATTCTGACATCTGAATTCCTCTGCCACTGAGAGTGTCAGTGATGGGTTATTCTGTTGGGATTTTTCTCTCTAGAAACTGTTTGCATGTATAGACAGCTCACATTTAAAAGCTAGCAAGCTTTTCTCACTTACAGGTAAACTGTCATCCAACACCTATCCCTGTATTTGAGAGCCCTTTGAGGAATTAGTAGTGGATACATATACAAAAGGAAGAAGGCAGATTCTTCACAACCATTACTAGCTGTCTTTGTGGCCCTATACCCTTCCTTCCTTGACACTTACTTCTGCTCTTTTCCTTTCCAAGCAATGTGCTTATTCAAGAACCTGGATGCTTCTCTGGGTAAGGACAGCACATCAGTATGCAGCACAATGGAGCTTTCTAGGGTGATCACACTCTTCTGCTTTCACTTGCCTCCTCTTTCAACACATTGCCATCACATTTTTGTGAAGTCTTTGCAAGAAGTGCCTCTAAGCTCTAGGCAGTTCTCTCTTTCTCTTCCCTTCTTTTCTCAGTCACTGTCTCTTGCTGTCTTTATCCTTTTCCCTTCACTCTTTCCTTTTTCCCTTTTCCCTTTCCTTTCTCCTCTCCATATTCCCTCCCTCCTTGTCTTCCTTATTCTCCTTTTCTGTCTCTCTTTTTTTTTTCTTTTTCCTTTTTTCAACTTCACAATAGTGACTTAGAATGGTCAGAAAAAATACTCAGTTACCTTGGTCAACATTAGGATTCAGTGTAGGAATCCTACCAATGAAAGCATGATTTTCTTCAGATTTCCTCTATAAAATTAGTGTGTTGCATGGAAAAGAAAAGTTTAAACTGTGAACTATAGATTTGTCTGGAGCTGCTACTTCAGTTTCAGGCTTTTATATTTCAGATTGACTTCAGTCTATTAACAGATGTGGTACTTAAAGAGAAATAACAGTATATGTGCGTTATTTGCTAGCTGAAGCGCAGCTCTGTCATTTAGGCAAGTCTATGAATACACAATTGACAGCTGTAGTTTTATACTCTGTGGGGAACAGATATAGAAAGAGATTTTGGTATAAAATACCCAAAATAAGGCCACAGGAACACTTATTTTATCAGTGTGTTATCATCTATTTTTACTTTTTATGAATATTCTATGAACAAAACTAGAACTTTGGGGAAGAATGTTCACAAAAATATTCATGCAAAGGCAGGAGAAAAGTATCAGATCTGCAGGTTTCATTGTCAAAAGTACACATGAATCTACATGTGGTGTCTTTTCCCGGAGCTTCATTCTTGAACAGCCAGCACTCCCTTAGAAGCAATAGGATCCTGCATATTCTAGCAAAGCTCCTGAGACAAGACCATGGTCAGAAATTTCAGGCTTTGTACCTCAAGGCTCTCCATCTGGACCTCATAGCCCCCCAATTCCTCAAAATCAAACAATCCAGAGTGTCTCATTCTGGGTGTCCAGCCCCCTTCTATTGACCTTTGCCACTGGCCCAGCCTTCCTCCCCACAGGCTCCTTGCCATGCCATGTAACAGAGCTGTGACTGTTTCCCAGAACTTGCTGTCGCTGAAACCCCACGGCTGCTAAGCATATCAACAAAACAGTGAAAAAGCCGAAAGAGTCCCCTGTTACTAGCTGGAAGGGAGATGAATCATGTCGTAGTTCAGAGCATGATTGTTGCTCTGGCACTGAGTAACTGCACTTGGTCTCTGCCAAGGCGGGTGTCAGCTGGTGAAGTATAACATTGGCAGACAGGACTGAGATAAGCAAAAAATACAATGACAGCTGCTACACAGAACTATTCTTTCTGGCCTGCTGAATACAAAAATACATTGTGTAAATAAAGACAGACAGCTTCATTATGCAATTGTCTGCTACTACGTGTCTGCTGAAGAAGTAGTATTGATTCAGGAAACTATACCCAAGCTCATCAGGCTAATGTGCTCTTGCTTTTGGGCTGCCAGTGTAATAAGAAATACAGTAATGAAGCCCTCTAACAATAGTTCTACAGAAATATGTGTACAATGGGGAAAGAAAGTCCTGGTGATAATCTAGACATTTTGTTTCTGATAAATGCTTCCTAATTCTGTTTGTGCTTAAAAGCAAAACACGGACACAGATATGCTCAGCTTACATGGCAGATGTTAAGATGTAACAGGAGTTAACAAATAATCTTTGTAGAAAGATCACCATCTCTATCAGTGCAAATCAACAAATTGGTTTTTTTATGTTGAATTTTAGTGTAAAGGGGCATTGAATGTGAAAATTGTTAAAGATAAACCAGTGAATTGAGCTGAAGTTGTTTTACTGTGTTCCTTTTGAGTTATTGCTTCTACCTTATTTCACATAATTATCATTGCAAATGATGCAGTGAACACTTTAGAGCGTGGGACACGAGAATGCAGCATTTATAGAATCTTTCAAACGTCCCTGTTAGCATTTTGCTTTAACCTAACATCACCGCACTGCTTAACAGAACAAAATGAGGTGAGGAATGACTATGCAAAGATGTTCTCAGGGGTAAAAAGCAGACGAAACTATTCATTTTGAAAATAATAAATCAGAAACTTATTGTGCTCAATATTGCAGGGCATCCTTCATTTAAGAGTCTTAAAATTCTCACTTTGAGAAGGCTCATGAGTAGAAAACTCTTAAAACCGAAAAAAGTGTGAGTATAAACAGACTGTAAAGAAAGGGTGAGCAGTGTTATTTTCAGCAGGAATTAGTCAACTATCCAAAGTTCATACGAATTATTCCAGTTTTCAAGGGACAATTGTGTCTGAACCAGCTCAGCTATACATTTGTTGGGATTCTGGAAGCAGTTGTCTGAACTGTGAACAGGATACTGAGAAGGAAGTAACTGTGTGGAACACAGTTGCTACACCGGATTCCTGAACTAATTTTTTTTAAGTGGGAAGTGGGAAGACCACAGGTTATTTTAAGCCCTTTTAGGTTAGTTTGCACTTGCGTAGATGAATATCAGCATTATGTAGTATTGTTTTTAAATGGCATTTGCCTGAACAAGTCAAGCTGAATTGTTTCATAGGTGCATTGTTAACCAAGGAGAGAGATGATGATGAGCAAAGGTCTTCTTGGATGTTTTTACAAGCTGTATTTGCTCATGCAATCTGATTGATGAACCAACTCTTACCTAGCCATCTCACAGCCTGTGTAGAAACTTTGCATCTGCCTGACTAAGTGACCCCTGCTTGAAAAAATGTTGTAGTTATAAAATGATGCATTCAATTTAGGAACTGAATCTTCCAGTTAATTACTAAGGGGATGATAAGTAACAATGTCAGAGGGAGATCTAGTCCAAAATTAGGCAGCAATTTTGAAACACCTACAAAGTCACAGTCTCCTCCACTTAGGGTTGAACAATCACAGTTTGTATCTGAATTACTCTGCCATTTCAGATATGTGAATAAATTTACATTGCAAGCAGTGGCTTTGCAGTGTATTTTTCTTGGAATACTTACCTGGCAATTAATTTTAGTGATATCACAGCTATTAAATAATGAGTTACCAAAATTTTATAAAGAATGCAATAGCTTTAACAGCTGCAAAACCCATTACGGCTTTTCAGTCAGAGTTTTTTTGGCATAAGAGACTCCAGTTTCAGGAACACATCAAATATTAACATATCTTAAACACATGACTGAGTTAATGTGCTTGTTTAGATTTATGAGTCCAATAATTTAAATTGCCTTTGTATTTATCTTGACAATTTCAGTAAGCTTGGATTAATTACTTTTGAACTTGTGATTTCTCTGAAACATGGTCATCATTTTGCAAATGATTTATCCCAAAGAGATCAAAGCTATTGGTAATGAGTCTTAATCTAATTTTTCAGCTTTTTAAAGCAATATTCACTGTGTTAGGACCAATCCAGCAGAAATACAATACTGTTATCCTTACATATTTCAGCTCATTACAAACATAGAAGTAGTGATAGCATTTATAGGGACAAATTATAACAGGCTCAGCAAATACTGAGGAGATTTCCTCTCCTGAAAGACAAAACTCAACTCTTCTGATCAGCAACAGGCTCAAAGGGATTCCAGAGGCTGAGAACAGCTGAAGGAGTCTTCTTGGGTAGACAAAGTCTCCTCCTAAATTCTGATCCTCATTCCTTGCAATCAATTAGCCTCCCCTGTCACTTCACACCTGTTGCAATGTGGCTAGAGACAAATATCTAGATGATAGGTGCTTCTACCCATCTTCTCCTGCAATGGGAACTGGAGCCCTATTCACTTTATTAGAGTAGAGAAATTAGCATGAAGTAAAGATTGATTACTATGGTAGTATATAGTATTTGAACATCTGGACTCTGCATCTTCTAGTGTAGGCAAAAGCAACACCATTGATTAGGTTGTTTTGTTATTCCTGTTGTCCTCTACTGTAAACAAGTTTTGCTTTTCCTAATCTAATTCGCTCTAAATAAATATATATCCTGTATCATGACATTAGTGCTTTTCGTCCATGTTCCAATGCAACAGTAAAACAACTTTGCAAAATAATTTTTTCAGGATGTAAATAATTTGGTTAAAATTAAGTGAGCAAATACAAAGGAATGTCTGTGATGGATACTGTGTCTGTCAGCAATATCTGGCTATATTTATTTATGAAGACATGGAAGTAGGATAATATCTTTGTTACAGAACTGTCAAGTCTATGTAACAATTATTTAGGCTAAACATGACTTTTGTTGTTGCTGTTGTTTTTTTCATTCATTCCGAAGTTCTGATATGCTCTAAATAGCTAGCTAACTGTAAGAATTTTGGACAAGGCCTGTAACAACTTTTGCAGTGTCCCTAGTACTGTAGGAATCTGGACAATGATTACTGGTCTTGGATGTAATCTCAATAAATATACATAATCTTATTTCTGCTAAGCATATCTAGATGAGAGTTTAAATACCATATCGTTTTGTTTCTTTTACTGTTGCTCTTTTGTGACTCCGCATATCTACTTTGGAGAGAAGATGAAGTCTTGATATGCTGTAAGCAAATCTGTTCACAGCTATTTTCAGCATTTCTAGAAGCTGGAAATCTCCAGAGTTTGCCCCTAAAATCTTAAACCAAGGTATCTCAAGAACGTTCTGTATGCAAAGATCAAAGCCCGTGGCTTCTCAATTGACTTTCAAAACTCTGTTCTGCATGTTAATAAGAAATATAATTTGAAAAGCTTAGTGGAACATAAAGCTTGGTCACCACTCAAGATCTATGCACAGCATCCAATGTTCTATTCTAGTGCAAAATTAAACAGCAGCAATAAACTACTTAGCTTGCAGTGGTAATAGTGTAAATTGAAGTAGTAGTTGAAGACAGTGTGAGTCTACTCCTGAATGACAGTACTTTTCCCATAGCTGAGAAGGAGGCTGTTTGAAAAACCCTCTGAGATACTCTTCTCCTGCATGTCCTATGTACCTGTAACATAGCCCAGTCTATCTAGAAAGTTTTCTGGGTCAGAGGAACAAGGTAATGAGTCTCTGATTTTCCCAATCTGTTTATACAGTTTGTGCATTCTTCAAGCCAGATATTTTCTGAAATTGCTCATGACCTCAAACCTGCTTCTCACAGTGTATCGGTAATGACTGCTCTGAATTTCCTTCTCCTTTGCACTAGTATACATGAAAAAGAATGTAACCCTCCCTTCCTTCCTCTCTTCCTTCCAGGAGATGTATGTCGTGATGTGAGGGGAAGTGAGAAAATAAACTTTTCCATCTCAGAAAGAATCTAATAGCAAAAGACAAATTCCGATTAACACTTTTTGAGTCCTATTAGTGTTTAAGACAGTGTCTTGAATGTTCACAAACATATCGTTTTCCCACCTACAGGTTTTGTGTCCAAACCACAAAATGTATGCTCCCATAAAATTAATTATCCCTTTTCTTCTTCTTTTCTTCTTCTAAGATTTACTCTTCAGTGTTCCTCTTCCTCCTTGTCTAATTTTTCTCTTCTTCCTCATTCTAAAAAATAAGGCTAAAAAGCAGGAAAACAACATTCTCAGGTATGTTCTAGTTCTTCTCTCAATCCTTATTATCCAGGCAAACTACTGGTTGTGTACACTTACAATATGAAGCAAATTAATAGACCCATCATATTGCACTAATGTTAAATAAAAGCTATGAAATAACACCAGCATACTGCCTGATTCTTCTGAAAACAAGCATCTGTTTTCTAGAGCCTGAAAACTTCCAATAATCATTTAGAGAAACCAATATATGCTGAAATACAGTGGCTAGCAGATAAAGAGTTGTTCCAAGCATTCTTTAAGAATTATGAATGTACTGTGGACTACACTGGAATGAATACAATACAGGTTGAATTAATGAGTATAAGTTAAGTAAAATACAACATATAAAATAAAGTGCAAATGTTAAAACATCGCCTCTATATTTCTTAACAAGACACAGATCTCTAAGGAAGAATTTTTCAAAACATCTTAATCATACTTTCTTCAGTGTCAAAGCTATGTGTTAGAGTGAAGCCCATGCTAAAAACATATATAAGGTATTTGGAAGGTAAAAGTAGATCGTATACAGCATTATTATTGACTTGCGTAATAAATATAAACATCAGCAACCATATTACTGCTTGCAAATTTAAAATTCTATTGTGAAGGTAAGCACTTGACCTTCGAAATATACCAGTAAATCATATCAATGTTAGCACCTCTGTCATACAGAAGAGGCAGATGATGTTCGTAGTTGCAATATTTTAAGCAGAGACTTTTAAAATATCAATAGCAAGACTTTATTTGAAACATTATGCACTTTTGAACTCCGGCTTCAAATCACTTTTGCCCTGCGACAAAGAGAAAAAAATTCCCCCTACACCTCTTGCTGTGACCTTCCCTTCTCCATTCTACTCCTCCTTCTGCGCCTTTCCATAGGCACTTTTTCTTACATCCTCACCTACTGTGAAATGCCTCATGACAGAAACCTGAAGCTATTATGTTAGGGTATAATCCATTCTTCATTGAAACAATGCCTCCACACATGTGAGTAAAAGTTGCTCTGTTATAGCTGTACTTTCACTTGAGAAAAATCCTCCCCAGTGTGTTTTGTCTTCATGCTTGTTTAACATATGGCAAGAAAATCACTATGGAGATTGTAATTTAGTAACTCCAGAAACATTTTCTTCCAACATCCTGAAATCCTTGGCTCTGTACTAAATCCTTCAGTGGAAGAGGCTAAGGTACACTGGGGATTAATTTGGCCTGATATTTTCTTGTGTTTACTTGGAAAATCTTGATCAAGATGAAATTTGATGAAAAAAAAATGAAGAAAACATATTCAAGAAAAAACGCTTCTGAAATATGTTTTCCATTTTCTGGTCGTCTCTGAAATTCACAAGAAAAAAATTCTATCTGCAAACAGGAACAAAATACATCCTAACTCTAATTATTAAACCGATTAGATACTTGGCATGATCTTATCTGTATGGCTGTTCATGGCTGAATCCTAAAGTGAATATTCCCAGTGATGTACAGTCCCACTTACTAAATAAGAAAGAAGACATGAAGTCAGCCTCAGGACTATTTCCTGATCTAGAAATAAAAGAATGCAAAATATTTGCACAGGGAAACTGGGCTCTTGTTCTCTCTCTGTATCTGTACCTTTTGAAGGGAATGGGAATGGAAGACTTACACTGGACTTTTCCTGTGAATGGCTCCTGAGATTTGCCTTCAGCTTTCTCCTTTCCACTAGGGGCTGAGGCATGGGTGAGCCCATGTCCTGGTCTCAGCAGTCCTTTTTATGGGACAAGTAGCCCAAGGCTACTACTGCAAGTGTGGCCATTCTTAGCCAAATCTGTGATTTAGACAGATCACTGCCTGTCAGTTCTTCAGTCAGCACTCATCACCTCTCCTGAAGTGACATAGGCGTGCTGCATTACTTCTCCTGAAACTCATGCTAAAATTATGAAGTCCTAAAGCAAATACACGACTTTGTACATGATATATCTGTGTTTAGATAAATTTCATGAGTGCCTTGGTTGACCTGAATGGTCACTGGTGCAGGCAGTGGCCTGAATTAGATAGTGGATATTGAAATATTAGATATTGTTCAAATGTATCAGATACACATGGAAAAATCAAATTTGTCCATGGACTCACCTGGCAAATATAAAAAATATAACAGGGGAAAAAGAGGGCTAGATCCACATTTTAGAAGCTACTGGCCTCTGAGTTAATTATGGAAAGGAGAAAGGTACAAGAAAAGAGAGAAGCTGAAGGGCTAGTAAACTGAGAGAAATAGAGAGAGCAAAATGTCTGAGAAAATTGGAAGCAGCAAGGAGAAACAGGAGAGGAACAGTGAAAATTTAGATAAGAAAATACTTATGAAAGAAAAAAAAAAACAAGAAAAAAATGCATCCAGCTTTAGGATTAACAAAAACTAATAACATTTCTACTCTATTCATATTTTCATATCAGAAAAGGAGAGGGTAAAAACAATCTGTGTGAAATGCAGAGGGGTCTGTTACATACTTGTGAGTTGAGACATGGATGACCATGGCTGGAGAGTGGCCCCTGTGTGAAAATTCTTTGTATTTCTATTACAACCAATGGTTTGTTTGCTCCATAGTTACTCTTGTAGATAGCTAAACAAAAGCATTGACAAGATTTAGACATTATTTATCTAGACAAAACTTGATGCCTTTGAACAAGATTGGTAAGTTTTTGTAACTCAGTGAGAAGGAGGAAATGGAGGCAAAGAATCACCCTAAAATCAGAGAAATAGCTTGTCCTCTCCTCTTTCTCTATACATCTATACAGTCTTCCTTGTTAAATTACTTCATTTATTTTAAAAATTCCAAAAAAAATCTCTTCAAATACACCCATCCTTATCTCCACATCCCTGATGCAAGCACTGGGATTGCATTCCTAGTTCCTTTCCTTTCGTTGAAAGAGACCACAACACAATGACAATGTTTAGGAGCAAGGAGAAAGAAGAAAAGTGTGAGCAACAGGATCCCGGGTTCTGGAAATTAGAAATGCACTCTGGACAGACTAGCAAATAATGTAAATGCTTAGAGAGCTGATTCAAAAACATCTGCAATTTCAGGTGGGCATAACTGCAGTCTGCAGTTAACCCTCTCAGGACCCAGTGTGCTTTTTTATCCTGAGTGCACTTAATGTCATCTCACCCACTTAACAGCTGTATGTTCACCATTAAATACTCTTTTCTACAAAGTACGATACCTTGATTCTGTACTCCAAAACTAGCCCTTGCAGTCTGCAGTGTTAGGCAGAAGACTGATTTTATCAGCCCACAGCATGCTTTGTAGCTTAAGACTGCTAAATATGATTACCCTTCTTAGCACTTGAGTATCTATACCACTGTGTATTCACAGAAAGCCCTTCAGAAAGAGGGATAACTCCCCTTCCTTATCTTTATGAGAAAATGTAGGTGTAGGGGTAAGAGTGCTGGGGTTAAGTGCAGTCAGAAACAATGTATATTAAATGGGCATATTCTGCAGAAAGCAGAGGAAGGACCTGGGAGTGTAAACTCAGTAAACAGAGGCACAAAACTGTCAGCAAAATCCTTTTCTGCAGTCAAACAGGAAAGTGCCAGAAAGTGCACACAGAGACCCAGAAAAATAGAGGAAAACATTCTGATGCCTACACGTGGCATTGTATTTCAAAACGAGGCACTCCCATAACCCAATTTTATATACTATATTGCAGAGTTAATCTTGTAGATAACAAAAGACAGACAAAGGGAAAAGTCTACAAGAAAAGTTGAAACAGAGACTATGCTAGATTTGCATTCCTGGAAGATAAAATGATTAAAAGCAACATATGGGTCAGAATGTTTTTTTTTTCCTGGTTTGTGAATTTAAACACAGAAGAACCATGTTCAGTGTTTTCCACAGTATTTTATATATTATTATATTCAAATAATTAGGACCAAATTGTGTGGCCCCAATTTATGGCCATCTTCAATAATCTATTTCAACCTAGTACTAATTTTAGAGTGCATAAAACAACACCAACAAACTGTTGAGGTTGGAGATAGTACAGTAAGAGTAGGTATTAGTATAAATAAGCAATTTATTTCAAAGTTTGCGATTATGTATTTATTTCAATAACAAAACTGTTGCAATTTTAAAACTTTTTATTTCTGAAGGACCCTAATGTCTCTGTTAAATATTGAAAGAGAAAACCACACAATATACATCTATTTCATATGCTCTTCCCCTTTCTATTTATTTTCCACCTTTATACCCCAAAAGGGTATTTTGCAGGTGGAACTGTTGAATATTGTTTCATATCTAGAAACTTGAAATTTATACTTTGAGTATTGCTTTCAAATGAAGTCGGCCTATGTTCCTCTTAATTAAGAGTAGATTTAGTGCTTTGATTACTTGCTGTGGGTACTTTGTGTCCTCTTTGCATCCTCTTATGTACCTGTTTATTTCCTAAGGTTGAGTAATATTCTATAAAAGTTCTCAAAAAGCAGTTAATGGTCCTTATACAGGTTCTCCTTTCTCCAGATTCAAAGTCAGGGATTAGAGCCATGGTCACTGCTAGAGGAACTGGCTATTTCCTCGTTTCTACCAGACAGGACCAGCTATTCACTAAGCACATTCACATTGTTTTCTCAGTAAGTTTGAAAGTAATTTAGAAGTTCAGCTGCAATTTAGTATAACAGATACTTAGAAACAAAGGACTTTGAAGAAGCATAAAAATATTTAAATCAAAGATACAAAGATCTCACTTTGACACCAGATGAAGTTTTGATTCTCTATGATGTATGGCACCATTCAGGAGCTATGTAAAATGATACATCTGCATGTGCATCACTGCAGCATTTTAAAATAGACAACTTTATTTGCAATGTTACCAAAATACATCTTTATTTACTTGTGTTATTAAGTGGAGTGTAAATACTGAAGTTGCAGGCCTTTCAAAAAAAAATGCCAGTCATAATACTTATTTGGTGTCATCTTTCATGTGGAAAGACTTTTACTGTTCCCTTGTGTCAGTGCAATACTTTATGAAGTTATACATCACTTTCATGGTCCTGAATCATGTTTAGTAGTTTCTTACAAATCAAATTAGTAATAGCTGTAAAAGTCCATCATTTAGAGTCTACCTCAGTTCACTCATTTCAGACTGCTACTGGCCTCTGACTTAATTAAGGAGCATTTTAAATCTTTATTGCCTCATTTCTGCTATAACAAGGAAGGTAAGGCCATAGGAGAATTTGCTTTTCTCCAGATGAATATAAAGCTGTAGCATAACAGCCAAATATAAATGTTGTAAGTACAAAATCCATGTGTGTAACTCCATCGTCCTGAGATCACAGGATTCTTTAGTTCCGGACAAACTGCCTGTCTATTAGCTTTTTAGTCTCGGGATGCTTGTAAAGCTGTTGAGTTTCCTCACCAAATGTCACTGCAAGATGACCTTGTTCATCCCTTGTCAATCCTGTCACTTTTTGTTTCTTGGCAACATTTCATCCCTTTTTTTCCCTTATTGCACCGACCTTATGCTACCAGTCTCTGTGTAGCCTTATTTGAATACTTGCAGACAAAACTTCAGTCACCCTGCTAATACAGTTCTCTCAGTGACTATAAAGAGGATTCAGATGTGAGGCTAGTTCTAGTTTTCTTCTACTAAGTAAGATGTGTTAGTTAAAATTAGACAGCTGAATGCATGCCCTTGTTTTCAGTACATTCTTGCTTTCACTATCCACCAAAACTCAGAGTGCCTGAATTATTGCTTCCAAAGAACTACTATTAAATGCATTTTATTTGAATGATGGAATTTAATCATGGTAGAATTCATCTACTATGT
Organism: Numida meleagris; assembly: GCF_002078875.1. Taxonomy (NCBI): domain Eukaryota; kingdom Metazoa; phylum Chordata; class Aves; order Galliformes; family Numididae; genus Numida; species Numida meleagris. The sequence goes on from NC_034411.1 coordinate 65,097,940, forward strand.
AGGGTGGTCCTAAAGTAACGCCTCCTATTTATTTCCATGGAAGCTACAACAGATATGAAGAGAACAAGAACATTATTTCACAGAACAAATTCTCAGCTACAAAACACTATTTTTCTACACAGTCACAACCATTAGCTGTGTATTTTCACCATCAATGAAGAAGGGCATGCATGTCGCATTTGTAAAAATCTGCACCAGTGGAGGTGACCCATTGTTTCACAGCTGCTATGATGGTGTTGTTGCTAGGAAAATGTTGCCCACATAGTCCATCTTTCTTTCATCAGCTCAAACAGATGGAAGCCAGAAGGTGCTAAATCCAGACTATACAGTGGCTGTGGCAGGGCAATGCAGCCCAAATAATGTGTTTCTGTCACCACTGCTGAAACGCACCATGCACCGACTCAGTGTGCTCATATCTACTGTTTGGTCTCCATCAACATTCGGTAAGCACTAATGAATGTAAGTGGGTGCCATTTTTTCCACATAGAGGAATTCTGACACAAAAATGACACAGCTTTGCTCAATATGCACTTCCATATCAGATGGCATTTTGTCAGACTGCACCTCTGCTGCCATCTGTCACAAAGCAACAAAATGGAAGGGATACTGGCGGGAAGGTTCAACCTTTACTGCTATACCACCAACACTGGCCTCTGACGTCATGGGCCAACATAATGAAATAGGAGGCATTACTTTCAGAGAAGCCCTTGTACTTATCTACAAAAATAGTGTTAAAAATAACTTGCGAATATAATTCAAAAGCAGCTGAGCAGGGAATGTAACAAGTGTTATTCTATTTACTCAATAGCAAAATTTTAGGGCTAAAATCTGGTACTAATTGTGGTTGCAGTTATGGTTAGCTTGATCCTTGCTTTCACCAAAGAAAATTCCTATTTATATTGCAGATATGAGGTATCAGGACTATGAAATTCCATCTTGGTGTAAATAAATCAAAACAAATAAATAAATAAAAATTATAAGTACTGTACAGTGCATGTTTCAAATTCAAAATAGGAGGCATTTTAGAATAAGATACAACTAAAATCCAGATGCAGCCTGTGGGTAGCCAGCTGTCTGCTTATGTCAGCATTTAACTTTGCTAACGCTCTATCCAAATGCTTTTGTATGTGGACTCAATTTTCCTTAAACACTTCATCCAATTTAATCTTGGCTGAAAATATGACTACCAGCCATACAATGACTGTTTGAGTTGGCTGCAGGGAAGAAGACAGTTTCTGGTTAGGTAGTACTGATAGGAAGAAGATTAGATTTCTTGTGTGAGGGTGTTCCCTGTATCTTAGGCATGGTCATTTGAAAAACATCATGCCTAAGTAATGATTACTTGCTAAGCATAACATTCTCATTTCCAAAGGGAAATGTGGAATTTGGATCTTAGTTCGATTCCATGGATTTTGAATATGCCTCCTGACAGAAGAGTGGGATCTCCTTGCAGAAGCTTGGAAAAGGTGAAATTGAATATCTAGTCAGGGCTGAATTATCATGCTTTGTTTTCCACAGTGGTGATGGATAAAGTGATATTACATGCACTTTGGCCATGGCACAAGACCAGAAACTGTCCGTAGAGACACAGAAGTTCTCAATGTTCTTGTGATTCTGTTATTGTCAGCAGCAAATCTAAAGGCCAACAAGTAAGCAAAGTGTCAACAGCAGAATATATTAAGCATACTCAACATGTAATTAATTTTCTTGAGCAAAATGGACAGTAATTCAAAACAATCTGCAAATGGATTCTAGTTATACTTCAAAAATAAATTGCCTTGTTAAAAAATTCATTTCACTGTTAATAATAATCATCTTGATAATAAAAACAAAACAGCAGGAAACATATTCATAAGTTTTCCTTTTGTGCCACATGCAATGCAGAGCATATCCATGATACTTTCTAGTTTCACACAATAGCAGCTGAAATTGACATGTTTAGCTACCAATTTTGAAGTTTTCTCTCTGCACGCAGTTATTGCATTTTCTGATATCAACAGATTGCCAGCAGCAATATTGGTAGATTAGTTTACAAATGGATGCAGTAGATTGTTACAGTTGCTTGTTTTCACTCAGTTCTGAGCATTATTGTACTAATTCATCGTTCAATAAGGAGCACTTACTGTTTATACCAGGGTTTTATAGAGCTTCTTCCAAGCTAACTCAATGTTTTTCTCATGCTGGATTGGACTTTGAAAAGGGTATTGATCTTGAATGATTTTTTCTCTTCTGGACTCTCTTTATTGTGTTTTCACTTTCTTCATTTTTTGATAGGGACCTTCCCTACACTTCTATGAAGAGGTAACAAATTGGATTTCCTCTCTATTTAAAACCAGTAGAAGCCAAGTCCAAGGGCTAAAAAAGAAAAAACAAAAATAAAATTAAAAACAAACAAACAAACAAAAACACCTCACTGTTGATTAACTAAGTTTTCACTAATACAGGAAGGTAATTTGATCATAGAATCGTAGAATCATCAAGGCTGTAAGAGATATGTATAAATACATATTATTGTTTTGTGAGATAACTATTCATAAAGGCAATGGTGCAGTAGTTAAATGGAAAGATTTCAGTTCTTAGCTAGATAAGATCTAGATTTTGTATCTACTGGATTATTCTGATCTTTCTGATTATTTTACTGCTGCCTGTAGTGCAACATACATGGATACCAGCTAGGAAAATTCTTCAGTTGGTAAATATATCATGATATCTTCTAATAGAAAAGTACTGGAGAGATGGAAAGTGTAGTATCTCTATACCTTCAGTGGTCTATTGAAAATTAATGAAAGAAAGATGTAAGAAATAACAGTTAATACCAAAGAACTTGCCAAAACTTTGTGAAAAATCTGACAAATGAACAGTAGTGAATTGCTCTAGGCAGACACAGAGAGGACTTTTGGATTCTTTTTGCCTATGAAAAAGAGATTCAAGTCTAGCACAAATAGGTTTCTTGAGTCAGTATGTTTGAGTCAACTCAACTTAGTGAAAATAATTCATTTATACAGATATCATTAATAAAAGTAAATGTAAGGGAACTGTGAATTCTTGTCAGTATAAATTTTGTTGAAAATGCTACCATTTCCTCTTGCTAATGATGAGCTCATAATCCATACTAAAGTATATGTTAGCTTAAGTAGAATGGGGAATTATTAGTCTTCATATAAGTAATCTATAAAATCAGCATTACTTTGTTACTGGAAGATTATGCAGTCTAATTAATGGAAAAGATCCAACGGGACTAAAGACTGTATTTTATGGGCTTTTTAGTTAACAGCCTGCAGAGGACAATCACCTGCACTACGTTTGAACACAACTGAATGGAACCTAGCTTAAATGAAAAGCCACTGGCTAAAATGTGAATCTTACAAAGCAGAATACAAAGTTAGTGTACGCAGCATCAACTGGCTGTTTTATAAATTCATAAGAGAATGTTTAAAAATCAAAATCTTCAAATTCTACTTGGGTCCCTCATATTTGAGTACTTCAGTACCTCTCTGCGCTCCAATATTTCTCTTGTGTGCCAGATAGCAGGTGACAGCAGCGTTTTGACATCTTCATATGTGAGGTCAATGAGCATCTATTCCCATTCTGACAAATTCTTCTAGCCCTGTAAAATCTCTCATTTTCAAGAGGTCCAGGCAAGCCCGGAATCAGTTACCCAGCCCGTGACTTTGCTGGACACAAAACAAGATGAGATTGTCATAAAGAGGATACAGCATGATGAGAACGTGGGCTGGAACTCAGGTGGAAAAAAGTCTGTAGTGCATTGAACACATTGTATAGTGTCAATGAGATCTTTTAGTCACCAGGTATGTTAGATCTATGTTGCAAATTCTAAAAATGTCAGCATTTGTTCTTGCCACTCTTTCCAAGCTGGAACCTTTGTAGCCAGAGTGATTTAACCTGTGTTTCTCCACATGGCTCAACACAATTCTAGCTTCCAGACACTTAGCTCTCCTTTCACCTATACATAAGCTGAGATCTAGTCCAAGCACAAGAGTATTGAGTAGCCCAGAACACTTTCCCTAGTTATATACGGAAGACCTCTAATCATATACATCCCATCCATCCTGTGTACTTATATATGGCCTGTGGAAACGCACAGTATATAGAGTCAAAGAGCTCAATTGGCAGTGGACCCTATAGTCAAGGGTGTCACATTCCTGCTTTACCATGAAATGGATTCTGTTTGGTTTTGAAGAGTTCAGATCCTTGTGAAAGCAGCATGACATCTAGCTGATCTCCTCATTGCACAGCCTGAAACCTTTCATGTTTCTGTAGCCTGTACTCCTAGAGCATCGTGAGTGTACAAAACATAATATTGCATATTGTAAAGAGGCTAGATTGTCCTAAATATTTTAGCAACTTCACTTTCTTGACTCCCAGCGATAAAAATAAATGTTTAACTTCAGAGTTAACTATTTTGGATAATAACACTTATTTCAGGACTGCTGGGTTTTGTTTGCTTGCTTGCTTGTTAGTTTATCTTCAAAAAGATCATGCGCATACTTTGGCAGATTAAGGCTTCAAATGACCTTGGCTAGCGTTCAGCCATGACAAACAGCCTGTTAACATGACAATGTTGTTGACCTCGAACTAATTCCTCTCCATGAATGTAAACTGCAGAAGTTCACATGGAAGTGAAATGATGCAGTTGTACATTGTTTTCAATTGCCTCACACCTGCTGTTGGCTTTAGTAAAATGGATTAAAAACACAGTAAGATACAGCAGGAGAGATCTTAGGTCAGAGCTGTGAAAACAACTGATGTTTGTTTGTTTTACATAAAAAAAAGAATTATCATTTCCTCCACTGAAGACTGTTGATAAGCACCCCTGGGGGTCTTGGTTGTATTCCAGATGAAGTTAATCTTTCTGCATGATGTCAAGTAAAGAAAGATTTGTATTTAGAAGCTAATTTAATGTATTCAGATTTTGGTTTTGGTTTTGGTTTTGTTTATTTATTTATTTATTGTTGTTAAGACCATGTATTAGATAAGTACAATTAAGCTTCCATACATTTGTGTGCACTCTTTCTAAAAATAACAGTAGTTGAATATAAGTATTTCAGAGAAAAGCAACATAGAATTTTGTCATATTACAAGTAAACAGAAGGAAGATATCATTGTGCTATTTCTTTTTAAATGATCTGTCATAATCAAGTATGAATACAAATAAAGCCGTAGATATCTTGTCAAAAAATCCATCTCTTGTATTCTTAAGAATAGCTTTCCATACGTCGGAGGACCTGTATAGAACTAGGCAGATAAAGGAGATTCATAACAGCAGGAAAATGAAGGCACTGTGCTGAGAGAACAAATGCAGGGCAAGGTGTACTTCTGCATACCTCCCTTCTTCCATGTCTTAACTCAGAAGATGCTCATCCTGTCTGCATTTTTTTCATCTCCCAGAAGTTAAATCAACTTTACTGAGGACATTGAAAACTTCCAAAATCCTTACAAATAAAGTGAGTCACTCTTCTCTAACAAGAGACAGTTATATTATAAGTCTGGGAATGATATGGTGTATGTTGATGGCTAATAAGAAATTAGTCCCAAGGAATTATAGTATTTTCATGGCCTACTCATAGACTGCTGGAGCCAGCTCCACCTGCCTTAGTGCTTCTTTGATCTCTTGCTGGAGCACAAATGAGAGTTTGCTTGATTTGAAGACTGAAACTTTATACTGTTCTGAGACAGTTCTGAATAAAGCTAATCATGTGTGCAAAGGGAGTTGACAGCCTAAAGACATGTCTCTGTAATTGGTGAAAATTGGTGCATTTCAGTATAGACCAGCAATGGAGAAATAGAATCATTCTGGGAGATATCTTTATTTTCTTGCAAATATTAATTTACATTCTTAATGATTTTTCGTGGGCTCTGGCTTTAGCTCTGGTCTTCTGGGAAGATCATAAAACATGGCAGACCATTAAGCAAAAATTGGCTTTAGAACTATTCTCACAAGATCAATTTCAAACATAGGAAGCATTTCAGGAGAACACACTTTACTTTTCTGTCATGTGTCACAATTTCAAATTTTCTGGCAGAATGTACATAGTATATGTTTATTTTTTTTTAATAATCTTCTCTTTTTAATAAGGTTCACATTTTATTTTACTTTTATTATTATAATCAAACACAATACTAATGCAACATTGAAACCAAAAAAAGACAAAATGAGAGACTAATTTCATTTAATTTTTAAAAACAAATACTTTATATGGATTGCTCTGGTGTCCTATTTTGACTCTTTCAGCCAAGTTCTGAACATAAAATGAGATTTTAACTTTCTGATTTTCCCATGAAAAAGAAATTCCATTTCCCAGCCATTTCTCTGCTTATGTAAAAGTGTTCTCTATATTTTTCCTCAGAGCATGGAATGATATACGAAAATTTCATAGGAGAATATATGGGTAAATCATGATACATTCTTCAAGCTGAGCAAAAAATCCACAACTAAAATCTGTGACTCTGCAAATCATTTCCCCATTGTTAATTACGAAAAGTTTTTTGATGATAGGAAAGTAGGACAAGAAATAACCACACAAACAACTGCAGGATTTGTAAGGTCATTTTCTTTATTTTTTATCCTTACCTGTCTTTAAATAAACAAAAAATTTAACCTTGTCTTCAATGGTGGAAGAATCTTAAAGTCTTTACTAAGGCAGAGGTATTTTTCTTTTGCTAAGAGTATGAAAAGTATGGAATCAGAGAAAAATAATCAAAGTTTTAAAAGATTTGGATTGAATCTAATGTAAACCAAGAAATGCTATTGAAATTGATTAAATAGTGATGTATTTGTAATTGTTTAAAAGTGAGCTCAGTTTTTCATATTAGGAGAGTCGCAAATCTCTTCCTTAAACAGATGCATATTTTTCTGTCCATTCTGATATCACAATCATGCTGTGTTCCAGAGTTCACACAGAAAATAATATCTTGGAAGTGCAGTGGTCACTGAGAGGATAAATCCATGCATCTCCTCAAAATCAACCATTTTGACTGAACCTACCTCAGGATCTTCTGTTTTATTTTTAATGTAAACATGCAAATATTTTATTTTAGACATATTAATACAAAGTGTTAAATAAAAAAAAAGATTTTTTTTGTCTCTTTGTAGGTCATATGTAAGCAATAAAATATCACTACACATTGCTAGCTGGATGTAATTCACATGGTGTAGAAGTACCTGATCAGTTTAAGAGTCTCAACCTGAGGCATTTCATTTTTTTAGGGAGCTCTAGGAAGTTCATTTGTAGGACGCTGTACTCAGAAGTGCTGTTGATGGAGTGCCAAATGATCTCTTGTTTATAGCTATATATCATTTAACAGGTGATTCATTTTCTCTGTTTGTTCACATCATTTAATTCAATTGACCTCCAGCATTTGGAGTAAATAAGGTGATCAGATTTCTCTTTGGAAATTCTGGATTGGATATGCCTGTACTGTATACTTCTAGCAGCTGGTAGTTAAGTGCTTGCATTATTCCCAAGTGTTTAGTTGCTTTCATTCTTTCATCTAATTTTTAAGCTCAGGAAAGGTCTCCGGTTCAGTATGCTATAAAAATACTGTCTGTATACCTTACCTAAACATTGCTGAGTTGACGTTTGTCTCTCCTTTCTTAAAATGATTTAATCCTGAAAATAAATTCCTTAGGTAATAGATGAGGGAATATCATTACATAATTAAAGGATATATATAAAAAAAAAACAACAACAAAATTCTCAGAATGTAACAATTGAGGAGATGATTCTAATCAGAAAATATGTGTGATTTCTCACTTCACTGGTCAAAAAGCTGAGTTTCTTTTGTAGTTATAGACACTGATAGATACTAGGACTATCAGATCTATTAATCAGTTACTAATAAATTCGAAGTATCACAACCAGTGTCAAAAGCTCTTATTTTTATTTCTTCTCATATTGGCCATAATCAATACTTTGCCAAAAAAAAGTAAGTAACCTTTTTTTTTCTTCAACAGTTTAAATAATGTTTTCCCTTGTTTTTATACCCAAGACAACAAGCTCTCCAAGCCAATGGACCTTTTCTTCTTTACATGTTGTACAGCTTCCCCCCCAGTACAGCCCTCCAGTATGAATAACTTTACTGACAGTCTCTGGGTTGATAACCAGAATTTGGTTCTCTGGCCTCTTGCAGCCTTATTAATGTCTATTCCTACTCTGTTTCCAAGTTGACCAATAACACTAGTGAGCAACTGCAAAGCCAGACACAAGAAAAGGAATAGGGAGGAGAGGGAAGAAAGAAAGTCCGGGTTACATATTCACTTTCACCATATGGCGACTTTACTGATAAGTTCACGGAACATGTCTGAACAAGTGCTGCTTCATTGTTTCCAGCATTCACTTATTTCTGCAAAGATCAGCCAAGATCATCTATTTCATAGTTAGCCTTGTATTTCAGCATGACTCGTCATCACAAACTGAGTTAGAAAATTTCCTAAATATTGCTATTAAATATTTATAAATAAATCCCTATATCTCAGGATCATAAAACAGAAAGGAATCCATTTGATTGTGAATGAACATATGTTGAAAGAAAGGGAATTTCTTAGATTTATTTTTGTCTCTGTGTGCTATGCTGGTATTTGGAATTAAACACAGCTGAAGTATATTTCCCTCTGTACTCAGCACTGGTGAGGCCGCACCTTGAGTACTGCGTCCAGTTTTGGGCCCCTCACTGCCCAGAAAGACACTGAGGCCGTGGAGCGTGTTCAGAGGAGGGTGACAAAGCTGGTGAAGGGTCTGGAGCACAGGCCTTATGAGGAGCAGCTGAGGGAGCTGGGATTGTTCAGTCTGGAGAAGAGGAGGCTCAGGGGGGACCTTACTGCTCTCTACAACTACCTGAAGGGAGGTTGTAGTGAGCTGGGGGTCGGCCTCTTCTCTCTTGTAAGTAGTGACAGGACGAGGGGGAATGGCTTCAAGTTGCGCCAGGGGAGATTTAGGCTGGACATTAGGAAATACTACTTTTCTGAAAGAGTGGTCAGATGCTGGAATGGGCTGCCCAGGGAGGTGGTTGAGTCACGTTGAGTCATGTTCAAGAAACATTTAGATATAGCTTTGAGAGACATGGTTTAGTGGGGTTATTGGTGGTAGGTGGATGGTTGGACTGGATGATCTTGTAGGTCTTTTCCAACCCTAGCTAATTCTATGATTCTGTGATTCTATAGTAGCATTTATACAGAGTATATCAAGAGAATTACTTGCTTCAAAACACAATGTAAACAGGAAAGCAAAATTTAAGAGCAACAATTGTGCAAGAAGTACAAACGTAAGGCATTTTTTTTCCTTTCCCTCACCTCTTCAGAGTATACCAATGCTGGAGATTGTGATGGGGAGAGGATCCAAATCACCTCTGGGAAAGAAAATTTGAGCAGATGTTTCCTGCAACCCAGATGCTCCAGCCATGAGGCTATGAGGAAGTGGGGAGCCATTGCATGGTGCTAAGTATGCCTTAAGTTTGCCAAATGGACCAGGCACAGAAAGCAAGTTAGGCAAGAAAACTCACAATTCGTGTCTAAGAATGCTTACTACAAAGCATATTAGAGTTGAATGAAAACATTGTGAATAAAAGAGATTTAAATTTAAAAAGTGCTAATTCATTCAAGCCAGAATGTCTGGACTGCACTGTTAAAGGTTCAAAAAAACTTCTGCTATCTCAGGCAAGTTTAGGAGCAAAACTCTTTGATCAGTAAGCAGGTCAGGCGCTGTTGTGGGAACTTTTTAAGCTTTAGGTCTCCAGCCCTAACACAACATGGTAAGGAGTCCCTGGAGGACGATTAGCCGATTATATTAGCGGTGAAGGTTAGAGTCAGTTCCTCTGAGTAGCTATTCAATCTGTGATTAGAGTTTAGAAATATCAGAGACAATTGCTTGTGACCCAATCCAGTTTGAAACTAAATCATTCTTTTAAATTATAATAATAATAAAAAAGAAAGCATTTCCTGCCAACTGGAAAATCTGCTTTAAAGTCAAAATATCTATAAAATAAACTGCATTTTTTTTTTCCTTAGGATGTTAAAAAGCCAAATACCTTTTCTGGTTTTAGTTTATTTTGATGCAAATTATAGACAAGAAGAAACAAAGAAAAGAGCCAATTCTTTGTGACTATCCAACTTTTTCAGACCACCAGAAATTTCTACATCAGCAGAGTTGCTTACTCTGCTTGCATTACATTCTCTGAGACTGTGATGAGTAAATGTCTGCCAACCAACCAATACAGTTCTGATCGTCCTTTTATGACAACATCCATCACTCAGCCTGGGCAGTAACTGGGCATCACTGACACTGTCTCTCAACAGAAAACTCAGCCTGGAATCTGGGCCTCCATCCTTGCTATGTATCTATTTTTTTTTTATTTTTTGTCAGTATGGAAATGGCTTACATTCTGCTGTTAAGTCTGGTTTACTGCAATGCTAGGAGGACATATGGAACATTCCTATCTATCCCCTATGGAAATATATATCCAATTTATTATAGCATTTCCTCACATACATTTTATTTTCTTTTTCCCTCTGGGGGAGAATTGCCTTACACTGTTGTCAGGAATTTAAAAACTCAATTTGATCTGGACATATTGTGTTCTAACACTAAGTTGATCTTTCATTTGATTGTCATTTCAATTCTGGAAGTGATACACAGTCTCTGTTCTCATTCCCTGTTAAAATTTTGTGAATAAAACTAATGAAAAGTAACATAATGGTACTTATTGCAGGTTTCTGCAACCCTTGATGAAAAATAAATGTCTCACTCATCAGAAAGTCTGGAAAGTTAAGAATATTTTAGTATGCATTTGACAGATCCAAACCTGAACACTTTTCAAAATAATGTGGTCAGGGCAAAGTAGTGCTCAAAATAATTGAATAAGATAAAACATAATATGTCTTTTCTCATCATATAAAAATTGTCTTAGTCTTAAATTTCAAAGACTACTGAGCAATGTAAGGCCACTGTAAAAGACTTGTCAGTATTATGGGCACAAATTTTTTTGAAGAAACTTAATTTCTGCAGGACATATTTAATTGCATTTTTTTAATGACTGTTGCCCCACTTAGAAAAAATAAATAATAATGTCTGTGGTCAAGTAGTTTCCTGAAACATCACAAGCAACTGTCTAGACTACTTTGATAACCAGTTTTAGTAGGATCTTTACACAGATATTTTTAAATACATGCAAAATTTACTGTGTTGCTCAGGCTAGGAAGTCATTAACAGTAGAGCCAGCTGGCAAAACTCAGCTCCCACTGGCCCATAATATGTTATCAGTGATAGCACTGTAATTCTAACATGACTTCAATTCAGTGAATCGCTCCAGTTTTATAGGAGTTTAAAGGAGTAAGAGAGAGAGAGAGAGAAGAGAGAAGAATGGTGACAGGGGAGGAAGGGTGGGAAAAAAGCCATTGAAATGCTTGATGTGCAGTTTGAGAAGCTGCAGAAAATATAAAATCTAACAGATGTCACACCATTGGTAAGCATTATTAGTATCATTTTTAATAGGTTGTTCAGTATCTTTCAGTTGGCAACTAGCATGGGTGTCAAACTGTATGAAAAGGCTTACAACATTCAGTCCACAAGCAGAACTTTTATAACTTTTATGGGAACTGTCCAAAAGTAATGCCTCCTATTTTATGATGTCCCATGATGTCAGAGGTAGATGCTGGTGGTATGGCAGTAAAGGTTGAACCTTCCCACCAATATTCCACTGCATTTTGTTGCCCTGTGGCAGGTGGCAGCAGAGAGGCAGTCTGATAAAATGGCGTCTGATATGGAAGTGTATACTGAGCAAAGCTGTGTCATTTAATTCCTCTATGTGGAAAAAAAGGCACCCACTGACATTTGTCGGCGCTGGCTTAACGTTGATGGAGACCAAACAGTAGGTGTGAGGACCATTAAGTGGTGGGTAGTGCATTTCAGCAGTGACAACATTGACGTGAAAGACAAGCCACGTTCTGGACAGACACAGCTGCCACATCATGAAATGAAGAGTATCTTGATCAGCTTATCCATATAGATCAGTGGATTATGACTAGGGAACGTATATGGAACTGAATGCTTCAATACATTGGAAACAATGGTGGCAATGTTGGAATATTGCAAAGTTTGCTCCAGGTGGGTTCCACGAATGCTCGAATGCAGGAACAGAAAGAGCACCGTATGCAAGTTTTTCAGGACCTACTGAATGAATATGAGGCTGAAGATGACAGTTTTGTGGGTAGCATCATTACCTGTGACAAGACATGGTGTCACCTCTGCAATCCTAAGTCAAAATGGCAGTCCACGGAGTGGTGATATATGAATTCCCCACTGAAGAAAAAGTTCAAGATACAGCCCTCAATGGGCAAAGTAATGTGTGCTATCTTTTGGAATAAGAAAGGGGTGATCCGTCTGGATTTCCTGGAACCTGGACAAATCATCAGCTCTGACTTTTGCATCTTGACACTGACTAAGCTGAATGTTTGAACTTCCAGAGTCAGGGCAAAGTAGAAGACAACCATTATTTTGCAACATGATTATGCCAGGCCCATTACCACTTTGAAGACTGTGAAGCACATTGCCAGTCTTGTCTGGACTGACCAATAATTGTGATACTGTAATTCTGTGATACTGATAACTCTGACTGTATAATCCAGTTTTGGTGCCTTTTGACTTCCATTTGTTTGGGCCGATGAAAGAAGGTCTGCATGGGCAACAATTTCTTAGCAAAAACTCCATCATAGAAGCTGCAAAACAGTAGGTCGTCTCAGATAGTGCAGATTTTTATGAGCTTGGCATGCAGGCTCTTGTTCATCACTGGCAAAAATGCATAGCTAATAGTGGTGACTGTTGAAACATCACATTTTGTAGCTGAGATTCTGTTCTATGAAGCAGTGTTATTTGTGCTCTCTGTATCTGTTGTAATTTCCATGGAAATAAATTTTAAAAGGCATTACTTTCAGAGCAATCTACATATATAGATGGTACACTGAATTCTGCCAAATATCTTTCTTTTTTTAATGCCTGAAGTTAAAAAATAAAAAAGGGCTTTATAATGTAAAGTGTAAGGCAACATCAAGATTATGCAGTTGCAACAGCCTGCTAACTATAATATTTCCAGAGTAGCAGGCTTTCTTAATTCCCAGCAGGCTTCACTGAAGAGATGATCTGGAGGAATCATTAAAATCTATCTTTCCAAAGTGAAAATGAAAGTTAATTAATTCTGCAAAAGGAATTCATGATTATATACTAGCGAATAAGAATTATTACCATACCACTCTGTTTTCTTGATTTGCACCAAGTGAATGAAATGATCTTTTACAAAAAAAAAAAAAAAAAAGATAAGGAAGATTATTTTTCCAGTGATTTAGCAGTATACTTTAATAGTAATAATCTAGTGGATTGGGCTTATAAGATTTGGAAAGCTTTGAGGTGCTTGTGTTGGTATGTTTGATCGTATCATTGTTGACCCAGTGCCTTAGTATGGAATATATATGATATTAAATCTATGAAATTTATTGCTGTATATAATTTATAGGATGATTATTAGTTACAGATTGGTGAACTGAGTTGAATTTTTCATGTTCTAGAGTTTGGAGTAGCTTGACTGAATGAATAATGTCTAATCTTTTACCCCGAGTAAAATATTTATACTTAGTGCTTTTTCTTAGTTATTTTTCCTATCGAGCAACAAGAATCTATCATCCTCCTACAACATTATTGCTTTTTAGTAGAAAATATGTAGAAGAGCATCAAACACTGTGAATGTCTTTTTTTTCCAATATAAAAATATAATCAAACGCCTACTGAAGCACGATTATAAGCCTAGCGAAGATCTTTTAAAATCTGTTCATGATCATACTGAAATGGCAATGACAACAAAACTGGTTGCATGAGACAGTCAGGTGTACTAAGCTAGCTGTATAGTCATTTTTTTTTCCAATCACAAAGACATCAGCAAGGTTACAAAGCTGGAAATGGGTTCAATGATCAGCATTTCAACAACTTTATAGTTAACTCAAAAGGTTTTCTAAGCATCTGAAATGATAATTGTAATTATTTTTAAAGGAAGCTTTTCTATCCTGGAAGGTTGCTTTAAATGCAAATTTAAATCCCTCTAATTTCAACAAAATTGAAGCACTAACTTAAGTGCTATGCTGAAAATTAAGCCTGTGGTTAGCCTCAGACCTTTCCCTCAGCCTTTGAAGTAGCTTTGTATCACATATTCCATGTGAATTTACAAAACTGAGTTTCAGCATATTTTTGAAGGGGTCTGCAAAGCTTTTTTCATTTACAAGACATTAACTAAAATCCGATTACCTCTAAAACATGAGATTTCACAGTACTATACATTGTCTTGTGATCTGCTTCTCTGACATCTAAGGTGCTAGGATGAGAAAGTGAAGAGATAATCCTCAGATTTTCAATGTTAATTTGTTTATGACAAGATAAGACTGCCTGATAGGTACTTAATATTTGAAAAGTCAAAAATTTTGCTTTATTTCTCAGCGAAAGTGAGGGAATAGATTACAATAATCTAATATAAGTTAGCAAACAGCAATCATTATGTGACATTGTTCTCTAAAACTATAGTAGAGAACACCAAAGTCTATATGTAGTAATGGTTCTTATTAGTTGGGTGAGTATTTTTACCCACTGCCAGGCTTCTAATGTTTAGATATTATTCTCATGTACATTATTATCAAAAGACAAGTAGTTCTTGTATCAATACTGTTCACATAGTTTTTATGCTGTAATTCAGGTCATATTCAGGCTTTCTCATAAAACAAAGCAAAACAAAAATGAACAAAAACATTTTTCAGAGCAAGCAGATACAAATGTTTGAAAATTTATTTCATTATTATTTTTTTATCAGACAGTTTTCCAGGATAATAAGGTAACAGTATGTTAAGGCCATCCATGTTTGTATCATTTTCAATTCCTTGAGGAACATACCCCCACCAGGAGGTGTATTTTATAATTTTCATTGATGAAATTGGCAAATGCTGAGAGAGGAAACTCTTTAATCAATAAACAAATTGACTGTACTCTTAAGTCCATTAAGATATTTTTCACATTCCCAGATGGAGTCTGGAAACTACTGGTCTTCATTGCATTATTTTTAGAAACAATGGTTATGTGATATTTTTCCACATACTCCAGCAGATTGGGTTTTATTTAATATGGGGGAAAGTGGAAATGCGAAGTCATGACTTGAACCAGAGACTGAGGACCTGGTGGGAAGGCGGGGTCAACCCAGGGAAGCTCAGATGCATGCAACGCACCAGAGTAACCAGAATGAGTGATTCTGGCTCCACCCCTTCCCAGACCTTGGAGATTTCCCCCTATTTGGGGATCATATGGGCCTTCCTGATGTAAGTAAATTCTTTTCCTTTTTTCAGCACCTTCTGCTATTACATCTGAGCTGACTGTCCCTTACCTTAGTGCAAGACCTTGCTGCTCCTCCTTCTTGTAACAGAGGGTATAAGTAATTGACATTTTTAATCTGAAAGAACAAAAACTGATGTAATATAGGCTTGAGAGCCTCATGGCTCTTATGGCCTGAAAATTGAGTTTTAGGCTAAAAAGTTTTAGCCTTTAGTAGAGAAGACTATAGAATCACTTATGTAAAGAAGTCCAGGGTGCTGCATTCAATCACTTGAACTCCTAGGATCAAGGCTAGGAAACCCACTGGCATCAGTCTAAGTTTTTCCTGTGATCTCATTGGCCTTTCATACTGGCATTAGGTTTACAATGGTGTGCAGTGTCAGAGCGAGAGGCAATGGGCACATATAAATACAGGAGGTTCTGTCTGACTATCAGGAAACACTTCCTTACTGTGTGAGTAATGTGTACATCACTGAAACAGACTGTCCAGACTGGTTGTGGAGTCTCCTCCTTGGAGATCTTCAAAAGCCACCTGAACATGGCCCTGGGCACCCTGCTCTGAGTGTCCTTGCTTGGGCAGGGGTTGGACCAGAGGGACCCAGAGGTTCTTGCTAACTTCAACCATCCTCCAATTACAGTTGTACTTCACTTTGAATAGTTGATCTCTATGCACATTCCACAAAAATGTTCAGCTTCTTGTCTCCTCAGAGAAAACGTCGCTTTTCAACTATTTAATGTCTTTTAGTCTCAGTATAAATTTTAAATGACTATAAAAGTTTTCCAAATCCTCACCAATGCTGTTCCCAGTCCCCATTTCTGGTGCTTTTTTAGCACAAATTCTTCTTGCAAATAAGCTTTTGTTCAAGCTATGAACTCCTTGTCTCAATTTTTTTCTGCTGGCTTTGCTTAATCTAGCTTTCCGTGTTCATGATTTGAAGTGTCAGCTTGTAAAATTCATGGATAAAATAATCAGACTTCTTATTTCTGTGTATTAAAAATCAGTTTTTATTAAAAAACAGTTTTGCTCTTTTAAGTGTGTTTATGGCTGATTGCAGGACAAAAGAGGAAACACACAAATTGTCTGCTTGTGGTATCTCAAGAAAAATGTTGCTGCTCCTTTTATCATCCTTTCTTTTTGTATGTCACTGATTGCTCATAAGTGAACTTTAAAACGCTGATACAATTATGCACAACAGTAATACTATAAAGATGAGCTGTTTCTCAAAGGCAGCTCACTGTTGAAGGTAGAGCTCCCTGCTGTTTGAAGCCATGCAAAGAGTCTGCTCCACTGTGGACAGTTATTGTTAGAAATATTAGCTGAGATCTTGCTCCAGCTGAAAACCGCTGTGTAGGCAGATCCGCTGGAGGAGTTGAGCCTGGCCTTTCTTTGCAGTTGAAAACAGATGGGAAGAGGAAAGGAACATTTCTTCCTGTGGACCCACTCTGCCCTCCTGGCAGGAAGTTCTTTGCAGCTGCACTGCTGGCCACCTGTGACAGCAGTGCTGAATAGCTGGATATCCTGTTGTACAGCTCTGCTCCTGAGCCATCCAGGATGACTGTTTGGAAAGTAAATTGTGGCTTTCCAGGGTTTCAAGCATGCTTGTGTGTATGTGTAATTGCAAGAGGCAGAGAGGCTTTACTGTAGCTATGGTTTCAGATCCTTAGCAAGTGCTTGAGAAGATAACAGCTCAGGGAATTAAAATTTCTGTTATAAGGAAAAAGGGAGACCAATTGAAATGCATAAACCAAAATAAATCAAAACTAGCCACAAAATTCCAGTGTTTGGATGGAAAATCGAGACTGGTTAAAATAAAAATTTCAGTGGAGGAACCTCTGATCTGTCTGTTCTCCACTCCTTTGTGTGGGGAAAGTGGATTCAGAATAGTATTTCCAATTCCAGAGACATGGAGAAGAGGGATTTTAAAATAAGATCTGGAAAAGCTTTCTATGCATGAATCATAGCTTTAGATCCAGGTATATTCCTTTTTCTAAGGACTTTCCACAGGTGAAGGCATTCTATATAACCCAGTATCTTAATTTTTTATTTAAAAGGAAGAGGGGAAGGGACAGATATACTTTGTCATATTATACGTATAGATAAATGCTCTCTGGTGCCTTGGTTTGAAGCAACCAAGTCTTGCTATGCCAGTAAGTGACAGGATGCTTTCTTTGCGTACTGTGTGGTCGAATAACTCTTATACTTGTATGATAAGTTAAATAAAACATGAGATTCTTGGGATATTAAAATTTGAATTGACAGGTGGACTGTCACCGAGACTTAATTCCATATGACAACTAAACAAGAATGGACTAGTAATACACTGTACTAAAGATGTGTGCACATTTTTCAAAGAAATCTTCTTGACATTGAATTTCAGTGAATCTTGGTTCATAACTCATTTGTTTAGACGAATTCTCTGTAAATCAAATATAAGCATAAAGGTAGGAGAGAAATATTTGCATGATCATTTACAATGCCTGTTTTGAGGAATTTGCTTTGTAAGTTTAGACATACAAAATTACCTTTGATAAATGCATATATTGTTATAAACTGATAGTTGTAGCAAATGTACAGATGCAGGCACATGTGAAATATTCCACATTGTTTTCCAGAACTAATAGTGCAAATAGTGGGGCCCACAACTTGCAGTACAGTGATAATCTGAGATCTGTCAGATTATATGAAAGATATAAGGACATATGATGATACATTATATATCATATATATCATATGTCATTATATCAGATATTTCCTTCAAGACTAGCATAACAGTTGTAGGTACTGGATCACAGGCTATTGAGTCAGCGAGTGAGAGAGAAGTGATCTAAAATATATTCATTAAAGCAGAATCAAAGAAAGTTAACATATAGTAGACTTGCTCAGAGGTCAAAGTACACTGAAGAATGTAGGTCCTTCTGCAAGTGTGTCAGAGCAGCGAGCCCAGAACTAGGTCATCTTGGAGCTGGAGGAAACAGGACTAGGTATATTCTTTGTGAATTACACATGAGCATCACAGAAACTGCTCATTCTGTTGCAGTGTCTCTCTCTAACAGAAATAATATGTGAGATCCACTGAACCAAGTCTGAAAGGAGTTAAAATATATATGATTAATTTATCATAAAATACAAATCTGGAACTGAAGTCCCCATTTAGGAAGTCTGACATTCAATAGGCAATCGTTTTTCATAAACCCCAAATTATCCGAAAGTAGACCAGTCCATCTGAGTGAAACACCTCTAAATTAACTGGGCTTGTTCCACTTTTGGCCACGCAAGTGACAGCTAAAACAGAAGAGTCTAGCAGGTATCAGTAACATGGTTTCATTAAAAAATTCAGATGAATGTTCATGGAAAATGTTGTATAGTATTCTCACAGTCTCACTTGGCCTGTTTCACTTACAGCACTAAAGTAGAACTGTCCTTTCCTATAACGTGAGAAATAGTCATTTCTCTGATGTATATTAAAAATACTATTAATCAAACAAATCTGATGCCTAGATTTTTTCCAGATGAGCAAATTCTAGACTGGGATTTCTCAGTGTTGACGCTCTCCCCCTTAATTTCATTGAGAATGCCTTTGTTTTGTTTGCAGGAACTCATCTTTCTCCCTGTGAGTATGTAAAAGGTTGTATGTTTCCGCAGTGTCTCTGCCAAACTCAGTCAAAAGAAAGAGTCCTTTGAATCATGACACGCTCACTTTAAAGCATCCTGGTGTTTCAGAAGACTTCTTATTTTGTTAATCTTTTTCTTTTCTCTTTTGATATAGAAGTAAAAAAAATGTGACCTGTTGTTTTACCTGTTCTTTTCTTGAGAATACAGTTTTCCTTCTTTGAAGAATCCTAAGCACAAAGTTTTACCTGGTGACTAATGTACAAACTCAGATTTCCTATTTACTTAACCTAAGTGTTAGGGCTGTCTCTTTTACAAGTCTTACTACTGCTGATAAGAATAACTGATATCCTTGTATGCGGTTACAGTACATAGGAGAAAACAGGGGATCAGGCCTGAATAATGACAAAGCACCTGGGAGCAACCACAGGTTAAAAGTAGTTAGCATTGTTGTACCTACACTAGTAATTAGGAAGTTCCATGCAAAGAACCCTTGGGGAATATGGTAGTCTTTTGCTGTTTATTAATGAATTTCCTACTTTTATCATGCTGTATATCTTAGCTAATTCTTTGTCAAAATAACTTGGAAAACATTCCTATCGGGTATAACTAATATTTAGCAAGACATATCAACACTCTAGAGTTACCTTCAATACCAAAATAGTTTTCTTTATAAATTTTTTAATTCTTTTCATTTTTTTAATTTTTAATTTTTTTATTTTTATTTTTAAATCACATTGGATAGACAGCTGAATCATTTGCTGCATTTTTTTCCTGCATATTAAAGTTGATGAGGTCCAGGCATAATGTTATTTCAGTTTTGAGGAAACTTGGTCCTTAAACCACCGTAAGTACTTTATTCCAAGCCAAACATTCTGTAGAAAATTTCACAGGTTGGGAAGAGAAATAGTTCAGATCTTTTCTTTGAATGGCAATAAAAATTCTGCAGTTGTAGTACACAAAAATACATGCATAGACACACACACAGTAATAAAATATGCATTTTGTAAAGGTCATGGTTTTCAAAATCACTGAGATATACAAAAGCAGATTTCCCTTCTCAATAAACACAAGCTCCAATCTTGCTGTAGAAATTGCCATGTGCCTTTCCTGCTAAACAAGAAGGCAAAGAGGTATAAAACAGTCCATCATGGCCTCCACAATTCTACCCCGTTTTCAAACCATGACACCCGTGAACTTCATTTAGGAATAAAAATTGGAGACCTAGAGCATTATTGAAGGATCAGACTCAGGGCAATCAGTAAAAAAGGAACACTGAATATATTTATGCAAGACAAACCCTGCTCACTGCATGAATGTGTAGCGGTAAAGTTCACAAAATGATGCAACATGCACGTACAAAGTAGGTCTGAAGAAGTTATTTCTGGTGAGTTCTCAGCTTTTTTTTTTTTTTTTTTAATTTCAAAAAGTTTTGTCCCACAGTCTTCAGATGTCTCTCAAATGAGAAATTTACAAGGAGATCTTTGTAACAAGAGTAATTCCTTTGTTCCTCAGATTATGGCATGCAAAGTTTATGGGGAATTAGAATAATAACAAAAAAGAATTGAAATCTTCACATCTTGATGTGAATATCAGTTAGGAACGCATATTTTACAGCAGTATGAAGCTTTTTCTAAACTATGCTGGGACTAGAACTGGAACAAATCTCCCTAGGGTCACAAAATTTCTCCTTTAATTAATTACAATTGTGTCAATGTCCAGCAAAACATTTAAAATCATACATGTTTCCTGTATTGCCTGACGTATCTATTCAAGGACTGTCCTGTGAATCCATTAGTTTATTGCTGCCTTTTCTCTAGAATCAATCTTTGGTACCTGTGACTTGGGAGAGGCAGAAAATATATATGTAATAGAAAAATTCATTCAAAATTATCAGCTTTCATTAGAATGATGTTTTCTAGTCCTTTTCTTACACTCATGTCATTATTAACAGTAAAAGATAAGTACAGCTTTCCCACTAGTGTCAAAGAAAGGGAAGGCGCTGAAAACAAGACAATTTCCTGGAAACTGTGACGATTTCAATATTCAATTTCATTTTTCAGTGGGATGGAAGTGAGCCACGTTCATATTTACGTAAAGAAAAATCCTTGAGAAAGAGCAAGAAGAGTCAGTGAAGGGTTGATAAAGGCATACATCTTGTTCTCCTATAGCTGAATCCGTTGTCTTAACCACCAGATTGCCAGTTATTTTATTAATTTCTACACTGATACTTTTTCCTTCGTGGGAATAATATATTATTTGTTGCCCTGCAGCACAGCACAGCTCTAGTACCATGAGTTCCTAGATTTCAGAATACTTCCATACTTTATGCTGAATGCTGCTGGTGCTGTGTATGAGCACATTTTCCCTAAATAGAGAGTTTCATAGACTGGAATGCTGAAATACACAACCAGAATGGAAGAGAACCGGAAATACATGCACCTAGCAGACTCCTAAACCAAACGTACTAATCTTGCCCCTTGTGGCCCTTGAGGTGTTGCTTCTAGGAGCCGTTCATCCTAGATCCCACAAATCAGTCTGCCTGGCTTTTTAATGATCCTGTTCAATCAGGCATTTGACCTGTAACTGGAGCTGTAAAATCATTCTGTCTGGTCTAATCTTAAGGAGCCTTAATAGTCAAGTGATACTTTTAATAATTTGGTTTGTTGGAATAAGAAAACAAATTCTCCTGAAAGTGAGATTTCACAGGAAATTAGAAGCCTACAGGCAGTGGTTGAAAGAAGATAGAAAGCATTTCAGAAACGTGTTTTTTCTGTTCTTTAACGGAATTTACTGTAACAATTGCAATCCAAATGGAAAAGCACTGAAGTGCTTGAAGCATCTAAGCCAGTGAGAGTTTCTCCCTATGTTTCCTGAATTTGATATTCTATTTTGTTCATATTGGTATCACATTTCAAACACCTTGTGTTTTGACAAGTTCATTTTCAGTGGACATGAAAACAAACAGAAGAGTTCTCTTTTAGGGCACCCCTTGCTCTCTGCCTGCTGTCATTATAAAGAGTTCCTCTGAATTTCACCACGTGCAAAGCAAAACGTATCTGTGGTCCAGTGCCCAGACGTATTTTCACAGATAATGACATTCAATTAATGACTGATGTTTGAGTGATTTTGTTTTGTTTTGTTTTCTGATGAGACTACATTGATATTTTACCTCCTGCATATTCCTGTTCAGTGCTTTTTGTTACTCCAGAATTGATTTGAATTCCTGGGAGTGTAGTAAACCAAAGGAGTTTTACAAAATTCTTGTATGTCTCCTGAACCTATGTTGGACCTGTTAGTATGCTGTGGTGCTGGTGCCTATCTCGCTTTTTGCGGGTGTTTGAAACCCACAGGCAGGCATCTAAAATTTGGTAGTTGCCAATGACAGCTAGACTTCATGGTTGCTTGTGAACATCTGCTTTGAAAAATATCAGTCTTAGATGAAACTATGCAAAGAAAAGCATGTTCACTTAGAAAGTTATTTTCTCAATTTTTAAATATGTATTTTTTAATGTTGAAAATATCGGATGTCTGAAAACTTCTGGAAAACTAAGGCCTGAAATCTACAGGTGTGATACCCCCCTACAATTATTAATAGAAGAGAAACTTAAATTATAAAGCTATGTAATTGCTCTTTTCTACTCATCTGATTCCTAGGCCAGCCAGCACCAACTAATAAAAAAAGAGATCCACAGTTTACTACAGCATACAGAAAAAAAAAGTTAACCATGTTAACCTTAACAAAAATTTCCTGTTTATAGCCAAATCTCTGATAATAAATTTCAAGCCCATTGTGAGAGACATTGGTGGAGTCTGGTTTGAAGATAATATTTCATTTTCTCTGGGTCCAAGATTTTAGCCTGTATATTTTATACTGCTGAGAGCCTTTAATGTAAATCTAGAAAAAATAATTATATTGTGAGAGTAGCTCTATTGTATGAACCAACTTCTCTGTGAGGCAAATGGCAAAACTTGATTATCAACTTAAAAAATACAAGATAAAAATCATAGAATCATAGAATTAGCTAGGTTGGAAAAGACCTACAAGATCACCTAGTCCAACCATCCACCTACCACCAATAACCCCACTAAACTATGTCTCTCAACGCTATATCTAAATGTTTCTTGAACACCTCCAGGGACGGTGACTCCACCACCTCCCTGGGCAGCCCGTTCCAGCACCTGACCACTCTTTCAGAATGTCCAAGCCTAATGTCCAGCCTAAATCTCCCATGGCGCAACTTGAAGCCATTCCCCCTCGTCCTGTCACTACTTACAAGAGAGAAGAGGCCGACCCCCAGCTCACTACAACCTCCCTTCAGGTAGTTATAGAGAGCGATGAGGTCTCCCCTGAGCCTCCTCTTCTCCAGACTGAACAATCCCAGCTCCCTCAGCCGCTCCTCATAAGGCCTGTGCTCCAGACCCCTCACCAGCTTTGTCGCCCTCCTCTGAACACACTCCAGGGCCTCAATGTCTTTCTTGCAGTGAGGGGCCCAAAACTGGACACAGTACTTGAGGTGGGGCCTCACTAGGGCTGAGTACAGAGGGAGAATGACTTCCCTACTCCTACTGGCAACACTGTTCCTGATACAAGCCAGGATGCCATTGGCCTTCTTGGCCACCTGGGCACACTGCTGGCTCATGCTCAGCCGAGCATTGACCAATACCCCCAGGTCTGTTTCCTCCACGCAACCATCCAGCCACTCTGCCCCAAGCCTGTAGCACTGCCTGGGGTTGTTGCGGCCGAAGTGCAGGACCCGGCACTTGGTCTTGTAGAACTTCATCCCATTGGCTTCAGCCCAGAGATCCAGCCTGTCCAGATCTCTCTGTAGGGCCTCTCTACCCCCAGGCAGATCGACACTTCCTGCCAGCTTGGTGTCGTCTGCAAACTTACTGAGGGTGCTCTCAATGCCCTCATCCAGGTCATCAATAAAGATATTGAAAATCAAGCTACTAAATTCACTCTTGCCTTCAGAAAGCAATGAATTCATCTGATTTAAAAAAGAAATAGATTACTCAACACTCAGTGCCGTTTATTGGAAACCAGACTACCTATTTGGATTTAGGAATGTAACCTTAGGAGTTTTATTCTTATGTTTGATTATGTGCTTTGCCAGGCAGTTCATCTGTTTTTTGTCTGTGAGTAACGAGCTCATCTGTTCATAGCCTTTATATAAACATGTGGGTTTGGAAATAAGTAAATGTTATTCACTAAAAGAATACATATCAACACAAGCACCTTCTACAATATCTGCCATATCTCTGCTGACCATATGGAATTAAGTATATATAAATGATCTATATTTAAGATTTATAAGGAATAAGGATTGAGAAAATAATCATGAGTATTAGTGCCTACTAAGATCACAGTTTAATTTTTTCAATCCTCTCAAACATAGGGGGACCTGGGGGAAACACTTTTTTATTTTCTGTTGCTTCAGAGAGGATGAACAGCCAAACTGTGTTACCCCAGAGGAAGAGTTCTAACAAGATCTCCCAGTGGCTTACTCTCCTTTGTAGACTTTAATCCAAAGAACTGTCAATAAATTCAAACCTATGCAAACTGCTCAATGTTTTCTATCCTGTGAATTACAGGTGTTTCAAAAATGCTTATGCTGAGGCACCTTGCTTGCCTAATCTTTAGAAATAAAAGGCTTTATTTTTGGTGTTTCTGTATGCAATATATTCAAGTAATGATACTTTGAAGATACTAAGCTCTCTTTCTGTTAGGTGCAGACCATTATAATTTCTGGGGGAGCCGTATAATAAATGGTTATCAGTGAGAGGACCTGGGCTAGAAAAATATTTCCTTCAACTTATTTTTAACACTTAGTGTGGTATGGGGTGGAAATGAAACTGAGCAGCAGAAAGTCCTTAAGGCAGCTAAAACATTTCATACTGTGGGACCACAGCTCAAAAATATAGTTCCATGAAGATTTTATCTGACAACAAGGTCATCTGAAGAGACTATTTTCTCCTTCACCTCAGCTGTCTACCTCTACCCCCTGCCACAGCCTTACATCCTTTCTGTTATATTGAGGAGTCTCTTTTTTCTCTTCTTTTTGACAGTCTTCTTGAAGGATTTCATTGACACGCCAAAGAAGGTTAAAAAATTAGATAAGAAGCAACCAGAAATATAGCAGATAGGGAAGATAGGGAGTATTTAACTCCCTGAAGGTAGGAAGAATGTACAGTGCTCTGCTCCTCTTATAGCACACTCAGTTTCCTGGACTTTGACACCAGCGGTGCCACTCAACAAATCACTAACCATACTAGACACAGAAATCTATTCTAGGTTCTGATATACTGAATTCCTTATTTGACTTTTCTGCTTCATAAGAATTTGACCGCTGCTATTGAAATCATACCTGAATTTTCAGACAAGTGTTTGTGATAACACTTTGTGTACTTTAAAGGTACAACCAACCTTTGAGCAATAAAGTTATTGGCAAACTTTTTTTTTTTTTTTTTTGCAGTGAACTTATATTGACTTGGATTCAGTTCACCCAGCCAATTTACAAGCAGACTATCAAAATAATTTGCTATGCAAAAAAGATTATTCAAATTTTCAAATATGGTTGTTTTAGTAATGTCCATTGAAGTAAAGACAAAGCAAAACAAAAGAAGACCAGATTGGTGGATTTGGATGAAATGTACAAGGAATAAGGCCTCATACTCTTAACTGCAATTAGACATACTGAAACAGAATTCATCCACCAAATGTTTTATACAGAAAATATTTAACTATGTGGCCTATCATTCTATCTTTTTAAATTTTTTTAGGTTTCTAATTTGAACTGAAGTTTTGAACTACTTTTTTATTTTCCAAATACTGCTGCATTGGAAAAATCTCATTTATTCTGAAATATTATTTTCTTGAAAAGATGACATGATTTTGAATGGAAAATAGGGATGGAAAAAATATTTTCATATGTTTTATATGGAAAATTATTTTCTAAGTACAGGATCCATGAAAAAAATGTTGTGTCTTTCATTTTTAAATACTCTGAGAAAACTTTATTTTCTCACGTGTTATAAAAAATGAGAAATAAAAAAATATATATATTTCTATCAGTCACCACAGACAACTACTCTCTTCCAAAGAAATTAAGACATCACACTGCCATTAAAAATTGGCTGTAAAAATAGCACCTTCTAATTTAATGGCTCTATCCCTTACATTTACTAAAAATGCATATTTAGGATTGTATCTGGTTAGGATTATTTGTTGACAGAAACAAATTTGCAGCCTTGTTAAAACCTTTTAGCACAACAGAAAGAACATAATAGAGCTGTAGTCTTTTCCATTTTGTACGGCAACAACTGGCTTGTTTACAAAATTTTGAGAAATTACATGCTGAGGAAGTCCACTTAAGACAACATTTGCTTTACTCTTGGAGTAAAAGAGAAATGAAATTTTTTTTCATTTGCAAGTGGCTGATAAAACATTAGAAAACCTGAGTTCAGCTTGAGTTTCAGATTCTCAGATCTGAGTTTGCAGCACTAGCAGTTACTGTATTAACTTGTAGCTTGTTTTGTGTGAAGGAAAATAACCAAAGGCAGGTCTATGTTAACAAGTGTTGCCAGTATAAATGTTAACTTGCATTTGAACAAAATTGCACTGAGTTTTTTGCTAAGAACAAATTTAGACTGGAAATGTCATTCATTTCAGAATATAACTGAGGTCAATTAGGAGACTGTCTTAGACCATTATCAGTGAGAATACCCTTGTGGGACTTTACCAATAAAACATTATTGAAAATTTGCAGCACTGCAGAGGATCCATGAGAGCCAATAAAGAAGAGCTTCCCAATTGCAAAATTTTCATAGGCAGTCCCTGTAGAACTGTCACACTGTAAAAGAGCTTCTCTTTCCTTGGGCAGTGGAGAAGACTTACATGGGTAGCTGGCATCCATGTAAAGCTGGTATACAGAAAACCTTTTCGTAATTCTTAAGATCGATTAGGTACAGACTATGAAAACAATGTTGCAATCTTTGTTTGTCTTGAAGTTGGGATACAGGTCTTTCCTGTTGTTTTTTTTCTTTTACTTTTTTTTTTTTCCAGTTAGTCTTCATGTAACAAAGATATATTAATACATCACTGACTCCATGGAAGTAAATGAAATGTGGAGATAGTCCCACCTTCTTCTGGATATTAAACACTGTCCACTGATAGATCTTTCCCTTTCTTTTTGCAACCAGAACGGCTCTTTTTCTCTAGTCTGACTGAAAAAACTGCACAGCTGTGCCAGCCATGCTCCAGTGCACGTCTCTGCAGTGAGGGCCAGGCAGCTGTGGTCTCTCCCCAGAGAAAGCTGGCCATTTGGCTAGGAGCTTTGGAAGAGGTATACAGACCACATCATGGAGAAAAATGCCAGCCACATGTGATAGCTGGGAAAATCAGTCTGGAAATAGAATTAGGAGTCCACAACCTAACAATGATTCCTTTAGTACTCTGTGGGTTTGTAAGGTTTTTGAAGAAAGTAGAAGAGAATAGCTTAGAGTGCCTGTGGAGGGGGAGGAGGAAGAGACAATGTGCTTATTGTCCTTTAACAAAAACAATTCTGAAATGTACCTCAGCAAAACTCATGGCTTGAAATCTTTTTTCTTTCTAGTTCAGGCCTGATGTGCAGCATGTTCCCCCAGTAGTCCTCATTCCTTAATTGCACAAAGACTTTTGTACTGAGCACATTTTACTACTGAAAGAAGAAAAAAATCATTGAGTGTTTGAAAAGCTGATTGACAAGGATTTTTTTCCCCTGAACTTTAAATGCTTTCGGCAGTGCTGCCTTATAGTCTTAGACAATGCCACTGACCCTTTTACAAATCACTGTACACACTGAAGAGTGAAACTTTATACACAATTAAAATGAAGCTTTTTGGCCAGGTTTTGACAGCTGTTATTCTAAAACAATGTTTTGGCTCTGATCAAAAATATGACTTTATTTCCTTTTGGGTTTCTACCAGAAGCCATATGACTGTTAGATACATGTGGAGGAGGGGTGAGAGCAAGAATCTCTTTCAGCTGCTTTCCCAGTAGAGCTCGGACTGTGCAAAAGGAAATGAGAAAGGAATTGGATTTATCCAGGATGCTGGTATGTGATTGGTAGTCCCTGAGTTACTATTTGAAGAGAGGTGAAAATCATACACTGCATGTTTTTTACTAAAGGTGAGATCCTGATCTGTAAACTAGGAGACGAGACTGCACTTCAATTTTCTGCTCTTCTCTGAAAAATAAAAATGTATTCATGTACACAGTGGTTTTTATATTGTTTTAAGAGACAGAATTTGAGCCATCTGTGGGCTCATGAAAGCCCCAGGTGGATCTAAGGCAGGTGAGGGGCAATCTGTGCCCTTATCCACATGTTATATTACTAGCTTATGTTCCTAACTTACCTTAGTGGGGCCCCACTTTTGGCTTTTGACCACAGGCAATTGCTGTGGTTTCTTTTGCTAAAAGCTGTTCAAGTTAGAAATCCTATCAGGGAATTTGAGAGGTGGTCCAAGCACGTCTGTGCTGAGAGGGCTGAGCCAATGCTTCCCGAATCTGTAAGAGCTCTGAAAGGCAGCAGCAGCAGCGGGAGCATACATGTCCGAAAGGTGACACAAGCTGAGGGGCCTCTGAACACCCGCCAGGTTTCACCGGAAAACCATTACTGGCTGCAGCAGGTGGTAGCTTGGAAGTAGAGAACTTATTTCTCTGAGAATTAAAATGAAGTAGTTAAGTACTAGCGTTCATTGGGATTTACAGAGGTGCAGGAAATGAAGTTTAGTGCTCTTTGAGGTATAACTTTCACTAGGCAATGCAGATTCAAAATTCCTTTCAAAGGCCATTTTAAGGACTGAGCAAAAAACTTTCAGTTTTAGCTTCAGGCTGAACTCTTATCTTTTTTGAGAACTGACTCCACCAAGCTTTGTCAGGATTGTAACTGCTTCACAATCTAGATGAATTTTGACCCCAAATACTGCTGAAGGGAGTGATGCCATATGAGCACTAACTTACACACTCTCTTCTTTCACTTAAATTTGTCAGTCTTTAAATTATCCACTTCTGTGATGAGCAAATAAATTCTGGATATAGGACTTGGAATGTGTGTAAACACACATTCTTAGAAAATGTAATAGAACAAGCAAATAAGCCAGTGGTTTCTCTGCAGTAGGCTGCCAGCAAGGTATGTATGGTGTTGGATATGTATAGATATGCCAATATACGGATTTATAGCTTGAAAACTGGATTTTAAGAGATGTTATTTTTTGCAAGTCATAGTAAAAGTGAAGAAAAATTGTGGACATAGGGGATACATGTGACAGCTGTTTAAAAATATATTCACCTGCATGGATTATATGAGCTGATTAGCTTTGTCAAGGTCACCATGGGTACTTGAATAACTGCTGATCCCTGAAGGTGGTTTGCATGACTGAGTACATGTGCATCATATTCATAAGAAAAACATACTAATTTATAAATTTTGAAAGATTAGAATAGGTACATGATTTCACTGAAATTCAAGCATAATTCAAAATCCACGAAATACTGAACAATTTTTATTTCATCCTCTCAGTGGAGCCTATTAATATTCTGGAAAAAAAAAAAGAACTTGAAGCTTTATTGGTTTAAAATATCCAGCAGTATTAGAATGTTTTTTATTTAGTTCTTTACCTCTTAAACTTACAGAAAAATAAATACATGAATTAAAGCAATAAAAATACATCCAGTTTATCCACTTAATATATACAAAACCAATTTATTAAGCAAAGTATTTTATGAAAGGATAGATAATAGAAAGGTTATAAAGGAATTCAAGAGAATTTTTTATCTAGATCTTCATGTGTTCTTTCCATGCCAGAAAGTCAGTGGCATGTGTGTGCTTTCAAATATGGGTTTAGGAGCAAATATTCATAAATCCCTATCCTCTTTCCATGGGCATCATATATTGCAGATAACATCCCTCCACATATATGTACATGTAATCTAGGATCTAATTTTTACATAACATTTAGGCAAATTTATCTTGTTACCCCTTCAATAATTTGGAGACAGTGAGCATAGTTGCAGGTGAGTGAGGGAAGTTTTAAGTCTACAAAGTGAAAGATTTAGGCCAAGATAAGTATATCCGTTTTGTACGTAGAGATTAATAGTTCATGTTTATGTAACTACCTGTAAATAAATGATATTCTACTTCTACTAGTTCTGCAAAAACAGAAAATTATGAAGCAATCCAGGCCTGATGTCCATGTAATCCAGGCCTGATGTCCATGTAATCCAGTATTTTAACTCAGATGATACTTCATGACTCAGATGATACTTCATGAAGGTCATGAGAAAAAGTTGCTGAGGATTCAGTGCAAATTATTACATATGAGAGTTAAATTCCACCCTTATCTCTATTACTCATTGCAACAATTAAACACATAAAGACACAAATGTAAATTTGCCCCTAATAATAATCGTAAAATTTAACAGCTTTTTCCTACTAGTCTTGTGAACTGATAAACTCTTACATTCTTGACTTCCTATGTAAAGGAAATGTATGTCTAAGTTTTCTCTCTGCTCTTTTAAGACAATGTTCATTATTTTCGCTATATATTACAGCGATCTAAACCAGCTATGTTTTTCACATATTTCAGGTTAAAAAAGAAGAAGAAAAAACTAGATATGTATGTATTTCTGTTCTCTTCAAGCTATTTTGTAACTAATGTGATGACAGAGATCATAATATAAATGAATTTTCTCTTAATACTGTAGTTACAATATCATGACTTTAAGATACCTGGAATATTTTATAAAATTCTTGAAAAAAAAAGAATTGTTAGAACAGTTCTTTAAAAAGAAATTTTGAAAACCTTACAGTTTCATAAGCACACTTTGCTTCCTGCAAAGACTTAATGGATTACTTTGGATTTCTTCAAAATATCTAAAACAATAGGAGACTGTGATACTGGTTGAACAATATAGGTGGAACTCCAAACTATGTAAAAAAAGCTCCCACCCCCTTTTTTTTTTAGTTGACTTTTAAGATGTGGAGGTCAAAACACTCTCCAAATGAGACAGGAGTGATTCAATGTTTTGTTCTAAGTCTATTTATCTATACAGCATGTAAAAATTGGGGAATTAATGACATAGATCTATGACTTGTCTCTATATTCAGGTTACAGAACACTTTTGGCCAAGGAGGAAGGGAAAAAAGAAAAAAAGGGAAAAAAAATACATTCGTCTTTCTTTTAATAATATATTATATACTTTCTCAAGTTTGAAATGAGAAACACCATCTAGAGGTAAATGACAACTGTATTTTGATTTCCCAGCAAATCTATCTGCCAACATAACTTCCAAATGGGTCTTGTGTGGATTCTAATGTAACATTGAGTCTATCATCCTCCTGAAGACAGCCTGCTGCTGCTGATGCCATTCTCAAAGTATATCAAACACTTCCTTAAAAGTATATGTTAGGTGATGTTATTAAATGCTAACCATGGTGAATGCAGAGGATCAGGGGAGCAAGGTGAGAATGGGCAGAGAGCCCAGTGACCTCTACATACCAAATAGAACACCCTGACTTGTTTACTCCTAGGACCATCAAAGGAGAATGATAGGACAATTGTCCTGATGGGAAAGCCACAGACAGGAGTCAAGGGAACACCATGCAGACTAAAGAGACATTTTCCATGTGGATGCTCTCTCTGTTCTGTACATGTGTGAATATTAACAATCTTCAAGTGATACTAGCTGGTGTGTAGGACAAGGTGCGTGTCAGCAGCTGACGTGGGCCTTCAAGGGCTCATAGGTTCATGGGCCAGCAACTAAATAGAATAAACATCCGAGGCCAGCTGCTGAAAATGCTCATGTTTTTGCATACGTATTCTGTTATTAAGAATTTCGGTCTTGATCAACAGGAGATGAAGAACAGGATGGTGCCATCTCCTTTCTTCAGGTTTGTGTGATGGCTGCCGATATCTTTGTCTGTTTGTGTATATTTGTGCAGTTAGTGAGAATACCAGCCTTAGTTCAGGAACCTGAGCTTCAGCTTCGTGTCTGTGGATCCAGGACAGGACAGGAAGGATCTGCTTGAGCCTTAACCCCACAGGATTTAGTCATCTCTATCCAGTGGTAAAGATGCAACCTCTGGGCATTCTGTTACCGGCCTTCAGTGTCTCTAATCTGAGAGACTTGTCTTTATTTCTGTATGCAGTTGAAAATGGATATTCCTTATTCTGTGCGCTATGGATATGAGTACAGATCATTCCTGTTCTGATTTTGCTTTTGTCTGGCAGGGAACATAAAGTGGAGACAGGCCATTCTGGAGACCAATGTGATTTGAGTAAACACACAAAGACTGTAGTGGTTGACTGAAATGATCCATAATGCTCTCCAGAGTACTGTTGTAAATTTTGTGATATTTAATGTTTTCCAAGACACTCTCAGCTTCACATTGTGTAAATCTAATAGACTTAGACCATGTTATTTTAACTATTACTAAATACATTGAGCATGCCTGGACTGAGGCCCAAGTGAAACTCCACCTGTTACATCTGTCCATTCTGGTAGTCAATCATTCTCAGATATTCTTTGGGTTCACATATCCAGGAAGGTTTTCCACAGCAGTCGTTTCATCCAGATCAGAAATCTCTGGCTTGGCTGTGAGAATGATACCTGTGAGAATATCAAAAACCCTGTTAAAGTGAAGGTGTATGACACTGCTGCTTCTCCTCTGCTGCCTCTGTCCCCTTACATTCTCATGGAGAGAAGTTAGATTAATTTGAGAAAATATATTTTTGACAAATCTGAGTTGGCTGCTATACAACTCCTTTTTGTTATGTTAACAGCCATTACACTAGATATGACCCCAAGACAGGGAGATCTTTTATAAGTCAATCAGACAAACAGGACTGGGAGGAACAGCTCTGTGGTTCAGCCTGCAACTTGACAAGCACCTTCAGACACTTCATCAAAAAGTGTCTGGTGTAGCATCCAAATCACTGTATAAGTGAGGCATATATTAATGAAATATTTTACATATGTGTTGCAACTGCAGGAAAATAACACTTTGGTTAAGAAGCAGAGACCTGTATGAAAACAAACAGATGTGGTAACACTGGATTGCTTCTAAATCAATAAAAAAAATCCCACGTAAGAGCATAATGTTGCAATAGCAGCAGTTATTGATGCTTAGTATCATTAGATTTTAATCAGCTTTCTGGCAAACATCCTGATTGAGTGTATCATTTAATTAAATGAATTCCAGTTGCAATTTTTTTATTGAAAGTTTGAAGAGTACCTCTTAATTTCTCCATCATTTCTGCTATTATTTTTAAATCTCCTCCAGTAATTGTATATTTCAGTCCTTAAAACGATTCTAGCATGCAATTTATTAGAAAGATGTAAAAATAAATTATAATTGAAATGTGCTACTGTAGAGGAAGGCTTCTATAATTTAGTTGCTGAATAAGGCCTAGGAAACATGGGTTTAGTTCTTCCTTCCACTACCAACTTTCTCATATAATTATTGCAAATAAGTTGTCAGGGCCTCAAGTTACTGTGATTTACTATATTCAGAAAGCTTCATGGTAATTAAAGGTTAGTACCATATGTTTACCAAGACTGAGGAAAGTAAGGTAACCTATGTTTGTGGAAACTATTTTGTCTACAGTAGACAGGTGTAAACTTCCTGCAGAGCTATGTTTTGTTCAGTCCTGCTATGTGCCAATCTCTAACAAAGTTGCTAAAAAAGATGGAGCTGAGGATGTGCTGACAAATGTAATTGTTGCTTGTCATTCATTTCCTCTGGAACAAAGAGTAAGAAGCAGGCTATTTGGTTCAACGTGAATTCTCATTCTTTATGTGAAGGGTTTTGAGGTTTCTCTTTCTTGATTGACATTATTATTCTTTGATTTTTTTTTTGGTAGGACAATTGTATAGCACAATCACTAACAACTGGTGTTCAAATTTCATCTAGCTTCATTAACTTTTGTGGGAAATTGCAGTTGGGGATGTACTCCAAAGTTATTCTACTTCACTCCAGCATTCAGAGGCAAACATACTGGCACCATAGGGAAAGAAATTCACGCACAAGATTGTTCTCACAACTTGGTCTCAACTTTGAAAATAAAAATAATAGGAGAAAGAAGAAGCATTTATGTTTAAGCATTTCTTACAATACTAAATGATTTGATTTTTTTTCTCAATTTCTCATGAAAAAGATAGACATCGTTTATTCCGTTTTTAATGACTATTTTTCCACAAAGTTTAGATTTCATCATGAAAGCAAAAATCATCTCCTGGCTAATTCAGTTTTCTTGCTATGAAGTTAAGGTTTCCACAATTAAGGATGTTTTATTAAAGTTATGGGAGATAGTGAAATAATTAAAAAATTATGATCTGATTACACTAATATGT
The DNA here is from genome assembly GCF_002078875.1 of Numida meleagris. NCBI lineage: Eukaryota > Metazoa > Chordata > Aves > Galliformes > Numididae > Numida > Numida meleagris. The sequence goes on from NC_034411.1 coordinate 65,132,315, forward strand.
TCAATGGGCATAACCAAATCTTCCTCTTGAACAGATTCACTGAAAAATGTGTTGCCCAGATCTGAAAGAACTGAGAGACATTAACAAGTACTGAAAGAACCAACTGAGTTCTGGTCATGATGGATACACAATCTGAAGAATTCATCAAAATATTGCAAGACTTAAGTCAGCTGAAATTTGAGAAAACTACAAATAAATATTTATCTGACGAACTGTTTACTGAGAAATACTTTTGTACTTGAATTCACTTCCAGATCTCTTCATCTGCGAATACTTCAGCTGTTTGTCTTCTTTTATTGTTTCTCCAAGTCAACTCAACACATTGTTTATAACTGCTGACAGTCTCTCTGTCAGATGTACTCTTCATTCCTCTAGAAACTGCTTTTATCTTTTACACAAAATAAAAGTGCTCTTATTACAGCCTCTACTGGCTGCTAGCCAGATCTTAGAACCAATATTTCTCCCTCATCTTCTTTGACCTGTTCATCCTGCTTTTCTGTTCATCCTCCCCTGTGACTCATTTCTCTGTAACTTCATCACAAAACCAAATACAATGATTTTCTTAATAGAGATGATGTGTACTCTAGACCTATCTGCTTCTCTCTAGATTAAGACCTACCCAAGAAGATAGCTAAAATATTTTAATCATCTCTCTCCCCACCTCTTCCTTTGATAATATTTCCACTGCTATTTTTTTTCTAATCCTCTCCTTTGCAACTAAGACCCTTCTGTAGGTCTTTTTGCCTAGATTTGTCTAAATATTAAAGTGCCTATCAGTAAAATATGTCTAAGATCTTTGCTGTCTAAATCTTCAACAAAAGAATCCAACTCTTTCAAATTCAAACCATTCTGCATAACTTCTTCTCCTTTGATAAGTATTACCTGTCATATCCATTCTGAAAGCTGCAGTAAAATACTTCCTGCTGAGACAATGTCACATAGTTCTGTGCATTCCTTCCCTTTCTCACTTTCCTCTTTTACAAAAAAAAAGAAAACCTGCTTGTCTTCACCACAGAAGCTTCTACCAGCATCTCCAGAAAACCCTTAATATTTTTTATTTAAGACTCTTGTCCCAGAACTTAACTCTGTCTAATCCTTCCAAAGTGTTTGTTGCTCAGAAACTGGCTAGGCATCAGTTCATTGCTGGGAGCTTTTCTCTTCCAATTCTTCTTCCTTCATCCAGCTGTGGAGGAAAGTGAGTGCCTGGTGGGGACTTAGTTGCTTGCCAGGGTGAACCTATCACATGTGCAGAAAAAAGTTAGACTTTATTTTGAGCATTCCCCTAACGTAGACCTATTAGGAATCCTGAACTTTCAGCTGTTTGATGGCAGCAGTGTATTTCCAGCTAGGAAAAACTGACATAATTTGAACAAGCTTGTAGTGTAAGCTTGAGTACTGCAAACCCTAGTTATGAAAAGCTTTTCTCACTTTTAGTTTCAAACTTGCAGGTATTTGAACTTCACATTTCACTGCCTGCTATTCCAGATGCTCAGTATGAACCAGTGACCTATTTGGAACATAATGGAGAGCTGAGCATAGCCCTCCATCCTTTTTATTTTTTTCTTCACTTTTTGAAAAGCTTCCTGTGGTGGTGGAAAGAGGTAGCAGAAAGTAAAACAATGTTGTAAAAATTAGTGTTGTTTTCCATCTTCACCTTAATGTTAATGCCATAGACGTAGACACTTCCAAAATTATGCACATTTACCCAACTTTAAATGAAAAAAATCTGTTGATATTTGAGCAAGTTCAAAGACGCTGGAGTTCATCATGGATGACTGACTTTTTCTACACTCCTGTTTTCCAACATTAAGAGACCTGCTTGCCATAAAAAGCATAACAATAATAGAAATAACAGAATGAGAAAATAATTTGTAGCAAGTTAAGTGTCTCAACTATCAAGCTGGTTAACCACCTGAAGGGTTTAACTTACATTTTCTGTACACTATTATCAAGACAAAAATCAGAGCAGAGATGAACTGGGCTTAAACCAGTCAGTAAGATAAAATTTGGCCACTTGCAAAGGAAATAATTTCTGGCAGGTGGCAGGTACTGGAGAGTAAAATATTAATCATTTTGGCCAACTGAGTTTGCCAAGTAATTGCCAAACTTTGTGGCCTCAGCTGTCAGGAGCAGATTTTCAAGCAATAAACACACTAAAATAATAATTAAATAACAAAAAAAAAAAAATTCTTTTTTTACAGACAGTTGTCCAAAGACAACTCCAGCAGTAGAATCAGTAGCATTGTCATGTCTGGTTGCAAGTACACAAGCAAGTCCTATCAAGTGCTATTGAATTATCCAGGTAAAGCAGAATAATGCAATTTTTATATCAGCTTTTGAGTGAAGTGTTATAGTAAATGAATGTAACAGATTAAAATTTACAAATGGCTTATTTAACGTTATTTTGTATGATAGTAATCATGATGTTCTGTGACACTGTCACGCAAGCTACTGCTGTCATACAAATACAAGCTTAATACACTCTATGATATAACTAACTAAGTGTGTCAGTATTTTACTTTTGTATCCAAAATATTGGTACGTGGAATTTCAGGAGCTGATGCATGTAACATCTTAGCAAATTTGAATCTTAAGTATGTGGGGAACTAGCTTTCCTAATCATAAAAATCTTCTTTTGAGATTGCGTGTAAGTTCTCAAACCCATTTTTCTTTGTCATTGATAATTTTAATAATTTCGTTGAAGATACTTCCAGAAAGGAAGCTCTGGAGTTTGTAACAGTCAGATCAGCTATGTCAACTCAAAGGTCAACTCTGGGCCAATTTTTCAAGTAAGGTCTGTATGCATACACGATTTATGCTGTAAGTGCTGATTTCAAGATGAGAAACTAGAGTAAATATGAAAAAAAAAACATAAAAATAAATTTATATCTTCTGACACAGAAAACTCTTCTGCTATCTCAAAACTTGGAGTTTGACTTTGTCTTCGTTGCCATCGTTTTTACAAACTCCTGACCATAAAGATTTCCTTTATGGGAGAACAGTCATGATCACAAAGAAGTCCAAATTAGTCCAAGATCATTTTGCCAACTGTTTTGCTACGCAGACAAAATAGAAATCTCATTAATCTCAACAGTTTCTTTAGGGTGGAAAATTCTGGGCTGGATCAAGGTCATAATTCTATGCTCACTACTTTGGGAGCTGTTAATTAAAAAGTCTTCGGCAAAAACTGCATTGAGAGGAAGAACTGAAATCCAGGACTCATCCCCTTCTAGCAGAATGTGCTCATTTGCAGATGCCAGAGGTCACGATCTGTGTTCTCCACTGGCCACCAGATATGTCCAGCCTTCAGCAGGAAGATAGAAAAAAAATATAATACAGAGGTTAATTTCATCCACTTCTGACAAGGCCTTCCTTTTCAGAAAAGGAGGATCAATAACCCCAATCACTCATTGTCTAACCACTAGTCTGTTAAGTAGATGAAGTGCCTTTTCTTTATTTTTCCTCAAGTACCCAAATGCAATTCTATCCATTCCAGTCCCAAAGAGTTACCAAGTCACATCAGGCAGCACTTCAATCTGAAGAAGCAATCCAGAACATCCTTTCCTGAGGTGTTCTTGCTGGTGGGCATAGACTTTCTGCTCTTAGTATGCTGAGCATCATATATCTTATTGTAAAGCTTTTATGTTAATCTAGCTACCTTGCTCAACTCTATAAATTACTCAAGGAGTGTGAGATGTCGCAATCCCATTCTGGGGGTCAAGGAATGCCTTAGTGAATTTGACAGGTTCAAGTATAAAATCTAATTTTATCTTAAGGGAGTTGTATTTTTTTTCTACCTCAAAACATTTGAATGAGCTTAATGTTTTGTGAAAAAATTAGATTGGCTTTTGAACACTGTTTTCAGGGATCTTTGGTTATGACAGTGAAGATGACAGAGCTGGAATCAGCAGGTTATGTAAGGTGATGTACACAAGCACAGGATAACTCTGTATCTGTACTAAAAATCTATTACAGTTGTAGGTAATGACAAGCAGTACTGTTTATCATGTCAAGAAATTGATACCTTTTAGGCTTCGACAAAACATGAATTTATTTCAAATGTAACCTTATAATTACAGTGCACTCTTTTGTGTTCTTGAGTTGAACTTATGTACACCTAAGTGTACATTTAGCAGTAAGTATTTGCGTATTGCCATTAACTATGTCAAAGGCATTATATGAATGTTTAAAGGTGAGATTATTTTCTGGTCTGGTTTGCTGAATGGTAACAATTTTTGCATGATCTAGTTTCAATTCAGAAGAATTAATGTTATTCAATAAAATAGAGAGCAATGCACATAATTTAAAGTAAGTTCCAGAACTTCCTTGACACAAAATTAATGGACTTTAAAAAAACAGATTTCTGACTGATACACAAGAGATCAATTTTGTCAACGGTTTACGGGCGTTAGGCCCGATTCCGTGACAAAGGGGACGGGGGACCCAAGGGCCCACGTCCCGGGAAAAGGGGAAAGGGGAAAAGGGTAGGGAGATGGCCCTGAGAGCAAAGAACAGCGGCAACAATCTGAGGAGAAACAAACTAATTTACTAAATAAAATATCGGAATGCAAAACAACACACTATAATACAATATAATTACAATTTAAGCTGATAAATCCAATACAGAGAGAGAGAATGTCCCAAAATCAAGGTAGGCCTTACTCTACTACCGACGATAAGACGGCTGGAGAGCGAGGTGCTGCCAAGACGAGAGACGGCGGAAAAAGGAACGAGGTCTCGTGATCTGCAAGTTTTTATACTGCGAGCTTCTATCTTTTCCCTCCGGCTGGAAAATGGTAACAAAGGAGCAAAGTACCGTGGGGAATGTAGTAGTCCTTCTCTTCTGAGAACTAGGTATGTCCACTACATGATGTTATGATGTGGAATACCAATAACTGAAAATCACAAAACCATGACAAATTTTTAAAAGTAATTATCTTAAAAGTCTATGGATGTCATATCAGTATTCTAGTTCCACTTTAAATCTGCCTTATATTGACCAACCTTTCATCAAAACACAGAGCATTGTCAATTTCCAGCACTGGAATTCTTCCACACATATACATGATTGAGATTAGAGGAAGTGTTGTTGATTACAGGAAAGCTTACTTACATGTAAGAAATCATTAATTCTCTGTATTTTCAAAATGAGTACATTTTAAGTATGACACAAAGTCCAGTCAAACAACTGGAATATTTCCTTTTTATTTCAGTGGCTTTTGTCTGTGTTTAGAAGGATAATAATTTATTTAGGAAATTATGCATATATTTTTATAACCTCTTCAGTGATAAATTATTTTTTGTAAATGTTCTTTGCCTTGATAATCTTTGGCTGCTATCATAATATCTTGTTACTTTTGCTAACTGCTACTGCAGCTCTTAATGCTTCCAAAAACTTTATGCATTCTTCTTCCTCTTTATGAAATATTTTAGATAATTCATTCAAATGTACCAGGAAGCATTTCCAAGTTTAATCAGGTTCTTTTTTTTTTCCCTTCTGCTGAGAAAATGTGATAGTTTTATATTTGTGACATCAAAAAATGAAACAAAATGTACACCACGAGGCTGACTGAGGTTTAGATATTAGCTCAGTCAGAAGACAATCTTCATTCCACACACCGGATTGCTGCATTTTTCAGGTTATGATAAACCAAGATTATTTCAATATTGCAACACTAGATGTCATCACATCATGGTACAACATGGTAAAGTGATATTTAAACTCTCATCAGAGAAAGGATGAGTGAATAATTCAAAATGAATAATTTGTTCACTGGATTTTGCATTTTTTGTTTGTTTGGTTTTGTACATGAAATATTCAAAGGCAGATTATTTGCAAGTTTCTTGATGTTTTGTATCCTGTCAGGTGACTGTGACTTTCAAAATTCACAATTAATCATTGTTTAAAGAGTGTTTCTTCTGTTTCTGATTAATTTAACAATAACATGAACTGATGAGCAATAAAAAGAAATGTAAATCAGAGCTGATAAAAATGGAAGTCTGAGACTAAGCCAAGATTTCTAGTAAAAATTTTATTTTTTAGTTTCCATTTAAAAAAAAATGATTTCAAATGTATATAAATATTCATTTGTGTTCATTTATGCTAGTTATTTAGCTTCCTGTAAAATGGTATTTCAAACAGAAATAATAGTTTTCCTTGAAATCAGCTTGTACCAGCACAATAACAAGTAGATTTAAATCTACAAATAATGAGTTTTTAATAACTATATGTGTACAATTTTTCACTTTTCAGCATAACTATTACTTCTCTACATGCATGCTTGAGTAACTTCGTTAAAAATGACTTTGTTTACACTGGGCCTGAACTGAGCTTTGTATCAAGCTGCTGCAAATTCAGGTCTCTCCACTTTAATTAGGTGATAATATGAAAAATGCAATGTCTTTTATAAATTATTTCTTAGTATGATCTTAGGTCACACCACAGATCTGCTGTCCCTGAAACAGGGTTTAGCAGATGCTTTCTTCAACTGTGCCACTTATACGTTTTGGTTTAGAAAATATGTTGATAGACTGTTGTTTTCTGGTGCCCATTCTGCTTAATAATGGTACAATAATTATTCTTTTAAAATTCCCTGTTCCTCAAAGCCATACTCTCCCGTACTCGGAAAGCACAGGAAATCTCTAGGGACTTTCAGCTACCTTTCCTCTCTTCATCTCCCTTCCTTCTCTGTCACATCTTGGTATTGCACAGGGCACCAAAAGGGAAACTTCTAGATTCCATAAGCTTAAGTAAACCCGTGCATAAAAGCTGTTAATCCCAGTAAATAAAAAATTGGAAGGCTAATTACAAAATTACTGCAGTATCTACTTTAAAGGCAACTATATGTTCTTCCTTCCCATTTTCAGTTAGTGAGGTAATTACCAGTTCTGAAACTAATTCGTAAACGCTGAAATGGCCCTTTAATTCAGCACTTTATTCCATAAGTCTTTAGCAAAAAAAGTAATGAGAGCTTATGAATAGGCAGCTGGATCTCGGGCTAATAGCACCAGGATTACAGACTAAAGCTCCCCTTGTGCTTTCTTATTGTTAGCCTGATTTGCACCAAATTTTGTTCAGCACATCAGACTGAGAAGATCATGACCAGATCATGATGTTTGGGGTGCTTTTCAGGAAGGCCTTTCATTTCCTGAATGCCTGGTCTACCAACACCTCTTCCTCTATTTTAAAAGAAAAAGGAAAATAAACTTCTCAAATGAAGATGCCTGAGGCATAGATTATGAATTTCAGTCTCAGTGATAATTTCACAGTAGCAACACTGAGGCACACTGCTTTTATTTGCAGTTCTCTTTGGCCACTTCATTCTCACACATTCCAACACTACAGCATACTATCACACTTAAAATCCTTAGAGAAAAGGTAGATGAAAATGATATAGCACAATTTACATAGTTTGATGTCTTTAGTATGCTCACTTCACACATTTCCCTTCTTAATCACTGGCATTGTATTTTTATTCATATTATGTATTTTTATCCGTTGACCATTTCACTTTTAAACTTGTCATGTTTTGTATGAGTCTAAGTGGTTTAGTTCATCATAACTGTAGCATTAACACTGTGGTTACAAATGCCTATTAGTTATTTGGATTTTAAATTAAGTAAATGTTATCGGCTATCTGATTTTATTTTACCATAATCTGTGGATTTATTCATGTATATTACACTTTTGTCAATGCTCTGTCATTTACCAATTCCCACTCTGGCATTTTTTTGATATTACACTAATATTCCTAGAAAATGAAACTAATTTCTTTTCATGGATCCACAGATGCAGGGAGCTATTCCCCAGAGAATTCTTAGCTCTCAAGGCCTCTTTGCATTATCTTATGACCTTGTTATCAGTTATTTCCATGGCTGAAATCACTGTAAGTGTAGGAGAGTGTTTCATTTCTGTTGACTGTTTGCTCTGCTTTGGTGATTCCTTAACTATTATGTTCTAGTCAGGGTGGCATGAGGAAGGTAACCACCTTAGAGTCAATTAAAGAGGCTGAGTTTCTCAGAATCGATTCTTAAATGAATTTTTTTTTTGTGACCTCGTGAAGGGTAACACAAAAATTCACAAAAATTTGCTGAATAACTTGGACTAGTGTGTCACAAAACAAGAAAGAAAACTTTACAACCATATCTCAGAGAATTATTAAAACACTAAATCCAACTTACTGCTATTGTCCTGAACAAAGGCTTCTAATTCTACTTTATCAGTATTAAGAAGTTCTTCCAACAGAGGCCAAGGTAGAGAATATATTTAATGCTATTATTCAATTCTTATCAATAACAAAATGAGAATAAAGAAATGAGGAAGTTCTCTGCCTCTTTCTAACAACATCTGCTATCCAGTCAATAGACAAAATGAGAAACAAACAGTAATTATTCGAAGCAAGCTATTTATTCCTTTATACTTTTATGTCTGTGAAAGCAATATATTTTTATTAATTCATCTTCTATTAGAAGACATTTAATAAACATTTTATTCAAATATGAATAGAGAGAAAGCATGCTAGCTGTCTAAAAACTTCATGATTTGGCAATTGATTGCCTAAAATCTTTAGTTGTGTTATTCTAGTAACTGTTTATGAAACTGCTTACAAATAATGCATCTAAAATCTTACAGTTTTAGAGATCCAAAGTCATGCTAGTTATTGCTGTTAAAATAAATATCTTTCATTACAGTCAGCACACTGTTGCACATCTGTCTTTATGGTCATCAGATATGGAGACTTTTTCTCACTGTTACAAAAAGAGAAGAAAGACATCAGTCAAAGTTACACACTACTGCAATAATGATTTAAGAATATCTGCTTTGACAGAATTTTGGAAAGCTGGTGACAATCATATGAGATCTTAAAATAGTACCTGAAGGTTGAGAAAAAACACAGAGCTTAGTCCTGCCATGGAAACTGTGTGGGTGCAAGCATCTAGCAGTCTATTACAACCCACCTATGTCTGCAAGAGGCATTAATGACAAAAGCACTGGGAGAAGGCAGAAAAGAAGAAATTCAGAGCAAGAAAATATTACTCATGATAGAATTCAGAATGACACTCAGGTTTTGTAGGTAACTCGTGTTGGAAATATAAGAGAACATATTCGTAAGTGCTTCTGCTCATACTGTTATAGTATGTACAGACCTAACGCTCCAGGAGTTTCCAGTCTGATCGCATTTCATGCACTGTTTCCACTTTACAGCTATCATTTTAGTCAAGCAGAAAAATCCTTTTACTGTGTATTTAACTATTTTCAATTTGCAAGACTGAAATATCATAAACTATTTCCGTAACAATTATTTCAACAGTTTCAGCTACAGGGAATTTTGCAGATGACAAATTTATGGATGCAGTTGTATTGAGTTTATTATTGTTATTTAATATATGTCTACTGATGGGTTTTGATTTCACTTATGAGTCCTTTACCTTGAGAGAGCTGAGACCATGCATGTGTTCTATCAATTTGCCAAAGAAAAGAGTGTTAAGAGGATTATATTACCAAAGATGATAAAAAAAAAATAATTCTGAGTGCCATTATTTATCTGCATATAAGGGCTACTCCTGTTGTATTTCAATATTTAATCAGACATGGAGTTAAAAGCACAATGGAACTTCATTTTGAATGCAGTGAGCGGGAGTTGTCATCAATATTGTCATATTTTATTAAGTTTCAGTGAAACAACAGTAGCTGAATTTTTGCTTGTTCATATAAGAAAGAAAAATCATAGAATCACCAAGGGTGGAAAAGACCTCCAAGATCATCCAGTCCAAACATCCACCTATCACCAATATTTCCCACTGAACTATGTCCCACAGTACAACTTCTAAACATTTCCTGAACAACTCCATCTCCTCCCTGGGCAGCCCATTCCAGTGCCTGAAGCCCTGAATGGGCTTCTCCCTCGGAGAAGAATCATTTCCTGAAGTCCAACCTGAATCTACTGCTGCAACGTGAAGCTATTCCCTCTAGTCCTATTGCTAGTTAAATGGGAGAAGAGGCCAACTCCCACATCACCACAACCTCCCTTCAGGTAGTTGTAGAGAGTGATAAGGTCTCCTCTGAGCCTCCTCTTCTCCAGACTAAATAATCCCAGTTCCCTCAGCCACTCCTCATAAGAATTGTGCTCCAGACCCCTCACCAGCTTTGTTGCTGTTCTCTGGACACACTCCAGGGCCTCAATGCCTTTCTTGTAGTGAGGGGCCCAAAACTGAGCACAGTACTTGAGGTGCGGCCTCACCAGAGCTGAGTACAGGGGGACGATCTCCTTTGTGTTCCTGCTGGCAACGCTATTTCTGATAAAAGCCAGGATGCGATTGGCTTTCTTGGCCACCTGGGCACACTGCTGGCTCATGTTCACTTGAGCATCAACCAACACTGACAGATCCATTTCTTCTACAGAGTCTTCCAGCCCCCCTGCCCCAAGCCTGTAGCATTGCCTGGGGTTGTGGTCATAGTGCAGGATCCAGCGCTTGGTCTTGTTAAACCTCATCCGATTGGCCTCAGCCCAGTGATCCAGCCTGTGCAGACCCCTCTGTAGGCCCTCCTACCCTTAGGCAGATCAGCATTTTCTGCCAACTTGGTGTTATAAAATCTTTTGTTTCAGAACTTACCAGTTATTCTCTTAGAGATAAATGAAATTTATTTTCCTTGCAATATATTTTTTGTGAAAGAATTGAGAATTTTTGAACTGTAGTTCAGTTTATTTTTTTCTTATTCTTTTGAGGATTAAATTACTAGTAGTAATTACTAGTATTACTAGTATATTTATATTATTATTCCGTTATTGTTATTCTACTCTCTTTTAACATATTTGCATTTTCATCTTAGGAATAAGGTCTATAAACCTTTCAGGACTTCTTTGTGTACAGATTGCTGTCCAGTGAAAAAAGGGAGCACGCATCCTGTATAGGATAAACAGTAGTACTGTATGAAGTTGTTTTATTTTTTATAGTACATCTATAGACTTCCATCGATACACCTTTTTAAAGAACAGTAAATCCATATCCATTATTTTGCTTATATACACTTTGTTAATGGAGTTCATCCCATCCCAAATGCAATATTAACAATAGGTTATCACAATTTCTCTCATTTTTGGAGGGTATCTGGAAAACTTTTCATTACCTGCCCAAGATTTAGTATATAACTCATTCCACTGGTAGGCTTTCACACATGTTCTGCCCATAAAGTGGTATGCTATGAGCTTGGACAAGAAAGCTGTTATTGCCCAACCATTTAAGAGTGTTTGGTAGAGCCTTTTCACTTTTCCTTTTTCACAAGAAAGTAAATTTATCCTTCTTTGCTACAAAAGGTTAGCTATTGCTCAAGAGAAAACTAAGTTTGAAGGAAAACAGCTTAAACATGTCAGCTTTAAACGTTAGTATTTCAGTGAAAATATGCTGGGTCAGTGAATACTTTGGCCTGTAATATTCCTTCTTAGATTGCTCAGAGGATCTGAAATCAAAAGAGACAAAGAAATTATATAATAAATTAAATAGAAATTCATAATTCTGAGTAAAGAGCAGGAAGGCAAATTAAGATGTAGCATTATCAACGTAGTGTAGAGAACAATTTTCCAAAAATATTTAGAAGCAAGAAACACCTTCAAGTGTAGCATACAAAAATAAATAAAACAAAAGAACAAAACAATAGAACAAAAAGTTAACTAATCATAAATGATCGTCCTAAATTCTAAGTAGGTAGTGTTGATTTCTCACAGATCTTTCTCTGAATGTAGCTAAGAACAGATAAGATTTTTGTGGTTCTGATATCAGTGGTGTGTGAGAATTTACTATAGTGATAAATAACTTACTCTGCTACTGTGGCTATGAACATGTGATTAAATCCCACTCTGAAGTGTGGAAAAGGATGAGTAAGCAGGTTAAATATAAAACTTGACTTTGATATACAACAATGATTTTGAAATGAAAGACGTAAGCACTGAATTCCTGTAAGAACAAAGCTAGATTTCTTTCTTATTTTTCCTATTCTCTGCTTTCCCCATCTCGTATTTCTGTGGGATATTTAAATGCTTTAAGATTCCAGGATGGAAGAGGTCCTAATAATAAAACTAAAAGAAACACTATTCTTTTATTGGAATGCTCTCTATTTTTACTTCCATGATAAAATAAATAAATAAAATGTTCAGATTTACACTTGCATATCTAGTTGATACGAGCCATATGTGGAGATTTGTACCAAGTAAGCCATGATGAAAAAAAGGAAAATGAGAATAGATTTCCTGGAGAAACTGCATCTCACCACCTTTTGCTTGTCACTGATGACAAGTAGACATAGCTTTAGTCATTGCTGAGTAGTAAGAATGAGATGTGATAGCATGCCTCAGTCAGATGCCATGTTCTGTGTCTCCTTTTCTGTTTATCGCTTCTTTAGTTCTGGGTCAGCAGAATTCCAGCCACTGTCTATATCTCATCTTCAGGATTGCTGTTTGGTTAACAGAATAGATTCAGTAATGTCCAAGGCTAGTATACTCATGCTGTATTTGGTTCATAGCTTCTTCATCTTTACAACTAGGCCAACTATCTGATGAGGCAGAGATAATGCCATCATCAGCTCATATTGAAAGTTCCTGCTAAGTTAATTAAACTAAAAAAACACATCAACTATCCGTGGCTTTGTCTTTCTGCTACATAATACTATGGAGCAGGTTCTGAACTCTGTGAGAGCTTACACTACAAAGCAGCACCTCGCACAGCTTGTACAGAGCCAAGTTGGCTGTTGATGTCATCACCATGCCAGAACTAATTAAGCTCAGAACATTTTCTAGATAAGACTAATGCAATGCTCCATAAGTAAGAACAAACTACATCAGATCAGAAAACTTCCTGGCCTTGATGTCTTCACATACACAAGAACAGATCTGTCCCACTTTTCTGAAGCACGGTAAATATATTTTTTCCTTCTAGTAATGAGAGAAGATATTAGAACAATGCAGTCTTTGTGAGCCAAATTATGATATGAAGGGAATTATCATTTCAGAATGTCATATTCTTAGTTTACCCTTTGTCCTTACTTGATGACAGATTGTAGCATGGCCATTTAAAATGCATGGAGCTGGTCAGAGATTTTAATATTTTAAGACAAAGAATCATTAATTTTGCAAAAAGCTGAGGCCAAAGGGAAATTATCAGCTAAAAAAAAAAAAAACCTGCAGTAGTGTCTATGTGAAGAAAACCACTGGGCATATTCTCTTCCACTCTGTCAGTTCGGTTGTTCATCAGTTGTCTGAGATGCTTGCTCTGATGCAAGAAAGGGATTTTGTAACAGCTTAGAAAGGGAATATGAGTAAGCAATGTTTGGGTTATAGACTAGGGTGGTAAGGTATAGTAAAGTAAAAAATCAGTATTCATACTAAGTCCAACTTTTTAATGTAACATTACCTTTAGGCTAATTGTCCAGTATGCAAATATAGAATAATAAAATAAAAAAGTCTGTAACTTGTTTATCACCATATGAAGACTAAAAGAGTCAAGATTTCATCATGTTTGAACATTTGTTCAGTTTATTCTGTAGTCATAATAGAGTGAAAATACTGATTCTATTGAAAATGATCCTGTCCTTTTATTGAGCAGTACCATATAGTCTCCTGGAGTAGACTCTGATCTGACAGGAGGAAATTAGTGATGCTGAATTGAAAAGGACCTTAAATTTAACTGTATACACCCGTATACACGTGTATACGCCAGTTCTCAAATATTACAGTACAGCAACTTTTCCCAGGAAATGTACTTCTCTAGCATTGTATAGTTCCACAAAGTCTCATTGTAATGAAAGCTATCTCCTGGTTCCTGTTAGTCTTCCTCTACTCAAAGTTGTGGACAGTCATTTTAACAGGAGAAACTTTTATTTTATTTTATTTATTTTATTTTATTTTATTTTATTTTATTTTATTTTATTTTTGTTTATTGCATTTTTAAAGAAAAAAGAGATGGTAAATTGTGTAGTGTAGCATCACTGAGTGACGGATAAAACATTTCTGATCATTTCATAACATGTATTTTACAGAAAGATGGGAGACCCACAGATGTCCTCCCTTCAGGTGGGGGAGAGTAAGAGTGGAAAAAAACCCCTCAGAATTAAAACATTCAGGATTAGTTAACTAAAATGGAGAGTTGGGAGGGAGGAAAGAGAGAAAATCAAGAAGGCTTTTTTGTGTATGTGTGGTGGTGGTTTCTTGGCTTTGGGGGATTGTTTTTTTTGTTTATTTTTGGTGGAAGAACAGCCCACAAATTTTCCATTAGACACTGAAGTGTAACCAAAGGTAGACGGAAATATATTTTAGCCCTACCTCTTTCATATCTAATGTATACTATCAGCTTGAACTAGAATAATTTTTTTTCCAAAGAATAAGAATCTTATTCCATCAACAGTTATATTTCATGTATGCAAAGTTCAGCATTTCAGATCACCTATTTCATTCTTCTAATATCATTTCACTTTGAATTATGGCACAAAATTTCTCAGTTTATGCAAATATCATTACTCAGAAAAATTCTCTTTACTTTAGCTTTTTGGCTAATCATAAATCAGTCCTGATGGTTCTATTCGATATGTTTTGTGACAATATTGAGACTAAAACTTCTTTGCAAATTTTTGAATGTAACAATTCACAATCCACGATGCAGACCAGCTGAATTATTCTGTGTTCTTTCCTGTCCCCAGAAGGCTAATGGAATATTTCAAAACCAGAGTCAGCAGTCTTTTGTGCCTGGCTGTAATTGCATACTGAGTCTTCTAGGTTGCAGATCCTGCATACAAGTGACATGTCACAGGAGAGATAAGGACCTTTATCAGATCTGAAGCTGTATGATCACTCGTGCTATGAAGTTTGTCCTGAAGCCTTCTTATAAATTTCTGAGATTGTTTATGCGTTTACTTCTATGTAAACAAATGATAAAACTGCTTAAAATATATGGAACTGAGAATTTACAAGTATATCTGGAGTTATGTAAATATTAATTCATTTTTTAGAGATTATGCCATTAATTCTACTAATAGCAACAAATTAAACTCGGTATTTCTTTGTAGAAGTAATAACAAAAAAAAATTGTTTACCTATTCAGACACTGTATTTGTAAATCTCTGTGAGCCAGCTTTATAGACTTTGAAAAAGACATGCTGCTATCAGAAGAATTTGTATCTTTTGGATAACACAAGTTTACTTATTGTTAGGAAAAGTCATACAGAGGACACATTCCTGGATTTTCGTAATATCAAGGACTTCACTCTAAGTTTTGATTTATGATTAAGAGCCCAGTAGAATAGTGATATGGTTTGTTAGTGAGTTTCAGTCAAGAACATAGATTCCAAACAGGAAAATAATCTGGAAAATAATCATTCTGCCATCTAGACTGATTGAAAAGTTTTCATGAGAAATCTTTGTCACCAAATTTAGGATTCAATACAATGATATTTCTATTCTCTTCTCCCAAGATTTCCTTCCTTCTGTGGATTTGCTGTTGTTGTTTTCAAAATAGAATATATCTGAAAATAATAATGTAAAAAATATACTGAAATTAGAAATATTTTGATTGTCATTTGAAATACTATTTAAAGAATATAAAAGTGTTAAAAACTGTACTCCAGCAACATCATGTCTCTGTTCTCCACTACAGGATGTACTTTATCCTCTGGGTTGCAGTGCTGGGGAGTTTCAGGAATCATCATCCATCCTGGGATGTAACAAATTTATAACATCCATTAGCCACAGAAGAAATACTTCTAAAGTAAAAGATCTATTCCAGTAGAAAAAGTTATTTCAATTAATTTTTTAACACACCTCTGTGCCTTCTTCCTCACTCCTCGTCTGTTTGATTTCATGAAGTTTTTGAGATTAAAATGTTCACCATATTAGGGATCACTGGTCAGGGTATTGTTTCAGAGATTTTAACATGTTAAGTAGTGAGATATCCTATGGCAAGGAGAGGAAGGCAGTACAATACCAGTCCATTCTGTACGCATTTCTTAGACCACATTTGGCCTGAACACTTGAAAATCTGAGTGAGATTACAAAAAAAAATACTAGTCCAAGTTCAGACGAATAAATTTTTCCAAAGATAGATCAGTTCCTAGTACTTTATTTACAGTATAAAGCTACAAAAATTGGAATCATAGATCAGTATTGGGGAAAAAGGCTTGTCAATTAATTTTTAATGAATGAGGTCGATAAAAGATTTTTAAAACCCTACCTGAAACAAACACAGAATACATCTCCTTGAAAAAGTAAATTGAACTTTGTTAATTGAATAGAGATTTAATATTTTATCCTACTGATGCCAATATTTTAGTACACATTTAAGCATGATCCAAAAAAGAGATTCTGGGCTTGACCAATTACATCTTTAGTGACAGACATTATGCTCCTTATGAGCCTCAGCTGCTGCAGAATTTTTACAGTATTTAATACACAGAGCATTTCATTCTAGAAAAAAATATAGCATGAGAACAAAGTGGGAGAAATACTAAAAATTAATGGTGACACAAAGATACAGAATCTTAAATTGTTTGTGAATAAATACAGTGGAGAATTGGTGAAATTGATTTAATTAATAATCAGAGAATAAAAGCTCCAAATGGTTCTGCAAAGATAGCACCAAATGAATATAACAACCAGTCTTTAAACAAAACCTCACGGATTCCATAAAAGGTATATGTAAAGCTTTTGCTTAGATGAGATCACTCTGAACAGTCCTTTAATTGTCTTAAGAAGTAAATTTACAAAATATTTGCTCCTCCTTAGTGAAAATCATATGAAAAATAGATGACACCTACTCAGCACATTTGCATGGTGAAATAAAATGGATAAATTTGCGACGATGGAAACTTTTTCCTAGATAAAAGTGTGAATTCTTGAAGGAGTCAGAGAGTTGAGAAAGAAATGTCAAATTAAGAATTTTTTTTGCTGGAACAGATGTATGAATGTATTTTTGTATATTTAACCCTTTCATTATTAGAAAATACATATTAAATACATAAGGTATGTATAATATATTGTATATTTTATACATTGTGTTTGTAATTTACATAAGAAGAAAAATGCATAGTTAGAAAGAAATGTAACTGAGCAGTACAAATGGAGGTAATACCAGGAAAAACTTGCCTTACTGTGCAGTCTTTGTTTCCATTATTTTGCCATCTTTTGGCTGTCGTAGACAGCAGTCTTCAACCCAGCAGCCCTTCTGCTTCTGGATCTACAGATAGTTCAGGCAATCCACTGGTTTACTTCAGTAATGGGTATTTTTTAAAGGAGTGTCAATAACTGGTAGCAGTAGTTATACGTGTGGAAATACAAGAAACTCTTGTGCATAGTCTACTTTGGCATCTTGCCACATTTTTTTTTTATCCTTTTTTGTATATGTGTCTTCATAGAAGAACACCGACAGGATTTAGTCTGTGACTGTCAGAGAAATTTCCATTTCAAGGGAGTGTGCTAGATATAAGAAATACTTAGGATGTAAGAAAACTAAATTGAAACAGACTCATTTACAAAGCACAAAAAGTAGCTGTCAGATGATGCCCTACACTGAATCATCCATGAACTACTCTGTTTGAAGTTCACTACAGCGAAAAATAATAGATTGTTCAAGCAATTCTGATTTAGCCAAGGATATGCTGCTCTGCTTGTGACTGATACCCGACAAGCAGTAAAGCTGCACTACACTTGGTGTTGTGGATTCTTACTTTCAATTACATGAGGTCCTCCATTACTCAAGTCGCTTCATATTTCTCTTCTGATACTATAATAATTTTCACTGCAAATCTACCTGATTTACTTATCTTTTCTTAATCCTGGAAATGAAATTGCTGAGGAGGACATATAAGCACATCCCGTAAGGAGTTTCAATTTCATCTAGTTTCATGCATACAGTATTTGAAAAGAAGTTTAGGGATCTCTTCTAGGATTATTCCTGAAGGTTTTGCCTGACATATCTGAGAAGTAATGAATTGCAAATTGCTTAAGTTCTTATAAACACTTGGAAAAAATTACCTAGAATATAACTATTATCTGGTGTTCTATTCAAGATGAGAAAAATGGTTTGTATGTTTAAATTTGAATCAAAACAATTTTCATCATTTGTGTAGTTCAAATTTATCTTTATAAACTATTCCATTAGCTTAGTAGAAAAGCACACCATTTTGGGAAATAATAACCAAGATGTCAAAGAGAAAGTCAAAATGACTGTCTTTTAAAATGTTAGTTTAACTTCTCTTTGAAGTTGGTTGGAAGAAATGTTTCAATAAAAAGGGATCCAATTCTATAAATCAAGGATTTTAACCAAAATCAGCCCTGATTTTGGCTTTGTATCTAGCAGAACAAAACCAAATTGATGTTCAACCCAAAACAGGACAGAATGTCCTGTGTCTGAAGATACTCGTGCACATTTATCATGGTCCTTTTAGACTTGCCTTGCAGAAAACATACCGAGTACCCAAATGAATGTGTAGGCCTTTCCTTCTTGTTTGAAGTGATAAAAGGATCAAATATGTTATTATTAAATATTGTAGCATGGAAAAAATATAGCAGAGAACATGCTTAATTGAATATTATCTACTGCTATTGCAAAATATTTGAAAAAGAGTCATGCCAAACTTGACACAGAAAACTTTTCTTGTGAGCAGGTTGGTCACATGGCTAGGAATGTTGAGCTCTTGAACGCAGGGGATGCTTTGGCAAAAATATTGTTTTCATACAGAAATCACAAATAGAGAGAACCTCAATCTGACAACACATCTGAAATCTCCTTTTAATCCCATGTTATTGGCATAGTACACCTGGAAATTCAGGAGTTATAGAACATTTCCTGGGAGATAAGATATCAGAAAAGATGAACTCATGAACACTTTTGATGTGGTAAGTTCTATATATTTTAATTAGGTTATAGTTTTTCATCCTCCATTTATCTTCTTCTTGTATATACTTTACTGTTCATTGCAAGATACTTTGGAAAAAAAAGGCTATTCCATTTTTGTGGAGAAAATGGGAAGAAACTATATTTCTAATAGTGAAACCTGTTCGTAAACTACAGCTTTGGAATAAATGGTTAGTACTGGCATAATAAAATATGCATGCAATACAGCATTGACTTCTACACAATATTTAAAAGAGATTTTTTATAAGTTTTTTTTTGTATAATATAAAATAATCTAGATTATTACTAAACATTTCTTCTTTGAAGAAATATTATGGAGGAATTTTTTCAGAAAGCCTGCAAAGTTTCAAATTCAACTAAATGCAGGTGACATTTCATTGCTATACTTTTATACCAAAATAGCTCCCTATTGACTAAGTAAAAATATAGTATTAACTCACTATAATGCAGAGATGGTTGACTGTTGAGTCAACTAATCCTAACTTATATACCTATGATAAATACTTGTCTGAAATGAAAGGAGGTTTAAATTATTAGTTGCTAAGCTGCTGCAAGCTTTACAGGGTAAAACAGAAGCTCTTGAGGCATTGAGTTTTATATTTACATGTATATATATTTCTTTATCTGTCTTATTTTACAGAGATCTAGATGCCAATAAGGTGTCCAAGGAAGAAGAAAAGTTCAAGTAAATTTTTTGTGTACAGATTGTACTCTGTTACATGTAGCAATATTGTGATTGGTTGATATGTTGAGAGAGTGTTTTGTGTAGGATAGAAATAGATCGCTGCTTTCAGTCTGTTTTCTCTATCTTCAGTCTCACTACTTTCAAGTTCCACTGCAATGTATCTCAATATATCAAGCCATCAGTGCAATTTTATTTCCTCCTTCCTCTGACTGTTTCTACTCCAGTATTTCCTGGAGTATCTGTAAATTTTAAAGGTTCCTATGAGGTTGTTATTATGATGCTTTCACAATAAGATATTTTCTTTTTAGCTACTGTAGTAACATTTTCCTGGCACATCTCAGTTTAGTATCTTAACATACAGATATTCCATTCAAATAATTATCTTTGAATTTTCTACAGAAAACTGTTTAAAGGTTCTGAGTCTATTTACATCAGCCTGCAAGAATTCTGTGTCCAACCTGTAACGTATATCACATTGCAAAACCTTTTTTTTTGCTGTTTCAGTCTTCTCTTCAGTTCTACAATGCGGACCTGGAGCATGATGAATTTAAATTTTTCATGAAGAATTATTTTTATGACCTCAGCAGTGCAACAGCCAGTTACCTTTTAAATTTTCCAAGTCACAGGCACTTTTCTCCACTTCTGTACCATCAGCATTCATCTGGCAAGCTGTACGGTTCATCTAGTTACCTCTCATACGTTTTAGGCACCTGAGTTCAGACTGCTTTCTGATGCTTTAGCTGCACATGACCATTTAATGGATGATCTTGTGTACATCAGCCTACTAGCACATTAAATGTTATTTTTTTTTGTAATCTTGATGAAAAATAGTGTACAGTAATAACGTTAATTATTTTTCAGTCTGCTCTGCAGTCTAGCTCTGGAGTCTGGTTGACAGTACGTTTTCCCATAATTATGTTGTTTATATCATTATATTATCCATAGACAGTTAAAGATTAGAGGTAACAAGTTATTCTACATATGAACCATCAGCATTTCTCAACAGAGAAATCTATGCATTTAACAAGCAAAATGATACCCTCTGCAATAAAAAAAAAATTGTAAAAAGGCTTGTCTGTTCACACTGTATTGTAGTGAGAGAAAAGTAAGCATAGGAAAAAATAAGAACTTGTTTAAGACAGAAGAAAAACATTTCTACAATGTAAACAATTTACTTCTGCAGATGTATAAAACAATTTCAGTGGGAATAGTTTCTGCCATAGCGCTTGTTAGAATGTGTCCTTCATGTAGGCCCCTTTTATTCTTTCATTTTGCTTTCTGATATCCTCTTCCCAGACAAGAAGATATGAAGTTCTACCGAATGCTGACCTAGTTGCTTTTTTGTTTGTTTGTTTTTGTTTTGTGTTGTTTGTTTGTTTGGATTTTTTTTTGGGGGGGGGGATGAAGTATCAAGTCTTTTTTTTCCTTCTTTCGTCTCACCTCACCCCCCTCTCCTTATTACTTGGGTCATTTTGTAATTTATTAGGTGGTGTTCATCCAGCTGTTGCCTTTTACAGTTTTTTTCTTCATCTACTGCAATCTGAGTTGGAGATTGAAGGGTATTGGTCTGATTTGTTGATCCTTGAGCACAACTGATAAACTTGCGAAGTAATTCTATGTTATTTAAAATATTTATTTCATATTCATATTTCAGACGAAGAATACCATCTACAAATTAACATGCAGATCTTTTCTAGAGTCTCTACTCTAGAAATACATTCTAACAAATAAATTGATATAGATAAAGGTATAATTACTTTACTCATATCTGAAAATATATATATGTATGTTAAAATTAATCCTTAGCAACAGGAACCAAGCAAGTTAAATTTGCATAAATAGGACAGCAGCTAATTTTTAAGTATATTCACAAATGGGAAACATTGGAAAATGGGTACACAAAAGTGCTTGGGATGCAGTTAATGTGTAGATAGTATGGAAAATGTGACAACTTCCATATAATTGTCCCTTCTTTTAAACCTGAGCTGTTTACTGCATTCTGCAAGAGCTCTCTTTTGAAGATTAGAAATGTTTAAACGTTACTGAGCAATGGTAAAATTAAACATCTGCTAATGACAAAGCAGTATTTGCCAATTTGGGTAGTAAAACTTGTATTAATAGCACTCAATTCCCTGTAAGTCTTGTAATTAAGGACCAGAGTTGTTAGATGAAATGTAGTTTAATATTTATCTCACTGCTCCAGACTTCGCAGCTTGGAAGAGAATGTATTATTATATCTATTATTAATTCATTATTTGGCTTTGTTAAACTACTGTTAATTAGCGATCAAAATTCTTACAATGACCAAAGATACAAAAAAAATCATCAGTTGATCAGAAATAGTGTGTATTCCTTTTTGTGTGACATTTTAAGATGACTGCACTTTTTCTTCCCTTTGTAAATTATGCGGTTCACTGGAGTCTGGTGTATGGAATAAAAAAATCTAAAAACGTGGAAGAGACAAACAGGACTTCCTGAAAAACTCGTTATCCAGTTGATATTTTCTGTTTAGTGCTACCATAGTGCATAAATCATCCAGACTCCAGGACATAGCCTGTGATCATTTTAGATAGACTTGGGACTGCTTTTCACAAAATTTCTGAACTTATTGGATCAGTACAAGTATTGAACAAGTCATTGATATCAATTGGTGAACTTAATTGTTTAGTTTTGCGTGAAGTCTCAGAGGACTATTGACTTTTCCTATGTCACTTTTTGGATAATTTCATTTCCAGAGAGCATATTATACATCTTGCTATTGCAGTGGGATGTTGCACAAATTGTGAAAAAAATATCCACCTCATTTCAAGACATTACTCCATTCACTCAAATTTCAAGATTCTCTTCGACAGGAAGAGACATTAATAATGAAAAAGAGTATTTGCAGAGCCCTCTTTTAAGCAGAGCTTTCTTTTTATTGACATCTTTATTTATGTTACTACTTTTAATTTGCATGCTACTTGTAACTACTGCTCAGTTGGAAGATCCTAGGAAGACTTATGGGCTTCTTAACAAACACATTTGAATCATGCTCTGCAGAACAGTAAAGCATCTACTTAACACAAAGTAGCACTGCTCACATGGCCACGTTTAAAGCAACTTGTTTTGTTGGATCTGCGCCTTAATTCATTTACAAATATGTACAACTACCCTCTACAGAAATCTGGTTTTAATGTTTAGTGTAGAAAATGAGATCCTCAAATGAAATTTATCCTCATGGTACAACTTTCAAACAGCACCAGTAAAATCAGTGAAGCTACACTGACTGACTAACACCTGAGAATTTGGTCCGGGAATAATAGACAATAAAACTGCAAAATCACAATTCATGAGTACCGTATTCTAGAAAGTCAGGCACATAATACTAATCACTGGTATATACACATCTGGGATGTGAATAGGAAAGAAATAAATCATATGGAAACTTTTTTATGGAAAGTGCTTACTAAGGAAAAATAAGGTTTACAGTAAGTCAAGCAAAAAATAAATCCACATGAAAAGAGACATGGATAGGTAAGAAAACAGCTTTTTTGCTTCTAGTCTGACAGTAGTAATTTTAAATATAGTTTGAATTTTAAGGAGTATATTTTTGATCTCAAGGAACAAGATGGGATTTCCTGATTCTAGCCAAGAGAGCAGTAATACAGCTGAGCAGAAAACTCCTTCAGAGTAAAGTAGGAAAAGCCAAAAGTTTGTTATGGGGTGGTGCCCTCCCTGATGTTTCTGGGCATGAACTCTCTGCACAGACTGTTTGAATCTGCCTGATTAATGATAGAGACCCAGCTCTAAAACTTTGCAGAGTCCCACAGAAAACAGTGATAAGGAAAAATTACAATCCTTATACACAGCTGCATATTTTCTTTATTTCCTCATTATGCTTTTCCTTTGCAGTTAAAAATGCATGCATGCCACAAGTTGGAAGAATGTGTTAAAACACTAAGTTACAAAATCTAGTTATCCATTAAACTTTTTGAGAGTTAGTCCCTGCTCCCTCACCTGCACCTGCACAAAACCCATCCAAACATTGCGGGGGCCTGAAGAGATATTCCACTGTGACAGGGAGTGATCTGGTTATCAGCATAAGTGCCAAGTAGTAACTTAAACAATTTAGGGACCCTTGCTTGGGCTCCAGCTGCCTCTTCAGAAGGCAGTGGATCTCCTACAGGTTCTGTGCCATACCTTCT
Organism: Numida meleagris; assembly: GCF_002078875.1. Classification (NCBI taxonomy): domain Eukaryota; kingdom Metazoa; phylum Chordata; class Aves; order Galliformes; family Numididae; genus Numida; species Numida meleagris. The sequence goes on from NC_034411.1 coordinate 65,156,078, forward strand.
AGCTGTCTCATATCTTAGACAGGTCTGGGAGTCTGCACATTAATGCCTTGTCAGATAAAACACGAAATTCAGTCCTAAAGCTTAGGACTCCAGAGAGACCTGGACAGACTTGAGAGGTGGGCCCATGCCAACCTCATGAAGTTCAACAAGGCCAAGTGCAAGGTTCTGCACGTGGATCGGGGCAGTCCCAAGCACAAATACAGGTTGGGTGGAGAATGGCATGAGAGCAGCCCTGAGGAGAAGGATTTGGGGGTGTCAGTTGATGAAAGACTCAATATGAGCCAGCAATGTGTGCTTGCAGCCCAGAAGACCAACCTCATCCTGGGTTGCTTCAAGAGAAGCGTGACCAGCAGGTCAAGGGAGGTGATTCTGCCCCTCTACTTTGCTCTCATGAGACCCTACTTGGAGTACTGCCTTCAGTTCTGGAGAACCCAACACAAGAAAGACATGGAGCTGTTGGAGTGGGTCCAGAGGAGGGCCACGAAGATGATCAGAGGGCTGGACCATCCCCCCTATGAGGACAGGCTGAGAGAGCTGGGAGAAGAGGGGGCCCTGGTGGGACCTGATAGCAGCCATCCAGTACCTTAAGAGGGCCTACAGAGAAGCTGGGGAGCTTCTATGTGCCCTTTTTATAAGGGCACATAGCAACAGGATGAGAGGAAATGGCTTTAAACTGGAAGGAGGTAGATTTAGACTAGATATTAGGAAGAAATTCTTTACTGTGAAGGTAGTGAGACCCTGGAACAGGTTGTCTAGAGAGGCTGTGAAAGCCCCCTCCCTGGAGGCATTCAAGGTCAGGCTGAATGGGGCTTTGAGCAACCTGGTCTAGAGGGAGGTGTCCCTGCATACAACAAAGGAGTTGGAACTAGATGATCTTAAAGGCCCTTTCCAAGCCAAACCATTCTATCATTCTATGATTCTGTGACTCTTCAGTGAAATCTCTCTGCTATTGATGTCATGAAGTCTCACTGAGGAAAATGACTGTAACATCTGGTTCAGCCTTTCAAGAAATATTTGCAGTCTCCAGAATATATAGAACATTATTTTAAAATTAGTATCTCAAATCATACTGGTAGTCACTAAAGATTGTATTTAATAGAGAAAGATGTCCCTTCTCCACAAAATAGAGCCTTACAAAATCACCTGGACTGTCATGCTTGCAATTGGATGGATCTGCAGAAAGTTCTAGTTAACTATGTATATCTGAAATAAAAGTCTGTCATGCGCAAACACGCCACAGACAAAAAAATGCACTGATACTCCTAAGTATGTTCTAGTTTACAGGCTTTTCATGGATAGGGAAGTGTAATGGTGTAGAATCTAGCAGTACCCACAGAGGCATCTCTTAAATTCATTTTTCATTATCAATGATATTAGAAACGTTTATCCGATAAATAATGCACGAATAATATAGATTCCAAAATTTACTTTTTTAACTTACATGATTTTATGTCTAAAAATAGTTTCAGTTTCTTCAGTTTCTGTTATTTTCTCAGGCATGAAGCACTTCATTTTAGAAATAATTTTTTAAAAGGAAGATCCCTTACATTACAGAGTTGAAATGTACCTGCTGACCTTCATGAATAACATTTGTATTTACGTCAGTAACGTGATTTCCCCGTGACTGTCACATTTCATAGTGCATAGATATTTATTATTTTTTAATTGCAGGTGAACCATTAAAATGTCTGATATTCATCTGAAATGTCCCAATATATTATCAGTTTGTAGTTGGCTACAATCACAGCTTCACACCCCGTGATATAGAGCTGTTGGACTCTCAACAAACAAAAGTTAAGAGAAAACAAATGCAGATCACTGTGAGATGAGAATTTAGTTTAATGCTGCTGGCTTTGCCAAGTACTTAATAAACTTCCTATGAGCCACCAAAATGACACTTGGGAAAACTGTCAGGAATGTGAGATCCAGCAAACCCTTTTTTACCATCTTTCATATACATGATTGTCATTAGCACTTAAGTGGATACCACACTTCAGTAGATTTAGTCCATATTATTAATTAGAATAGATCCCAGTGGATATTTGTCACCCCTTCAAAAGCCGGGAGAGTTTTAAATCTTTATGCCCATATTCTATTTACCCAACCTCCATTAAGGCAGTGAAACTACTTCACCTCAGGTGCAATGTCACCACATACAGTTTTTAGTGGTCCCATCTCCATCCAGAAATCTCCCTCCCATAGTATTCCTGACTTGAGTACTATTGGTGCATTTGCATAAGTGACCATAAAATCACAACTCAGAAAAGCAGAGGCTGATTCTCCTCAGCCTCCTGATTCATCCCAAAAACTAGAGAAAGCAAGTTTGGAAATCACAATCTTTCACCCCAAGGCAGTCCTTCAAATATCAGCAGCTGGTGTTATTTGCACATTGTCCTATCTAACACTTTTACTTGCTAGCATTTTAGTTGAATGATTAACAAGGAAAAATACTCTTAAAGGGCAGATCTTTTTTACAGTGTTTCCATTTATTAGAAGTTCATCATGTCTCAGTAAACTGCACAGATAAAAGTTCCTCCCATTTCTGTCCCCTTCCTCTCTTCACACCCGCGCCAGATTTGTTGCGATGGAGTGGTGTTGCTAGGCAGTGTTTCTGGGATGCCACTCATGGGATTATGCAACTACTGCTTTCTGACAGAATTTACAATAAGGCTAGCTTTTGCTGGTATATGTTTACAGGTATTACCGTATCTCCAAAGATTATCAGAAATAACAGGAGCCCATCAAAGAGCATCTGGGGCAAGCCTGCAAATGCAGACAGTGTTCAGATGAGAATATCCTCTGCTCCTTGGTCTTTACAAAGTACAACTCTTACCATTTCAAAATGCTCCTGAGTGTTTGAAAAGCAAAAATAATTTAAAAGCAAAAATAATTTAAAAGCAAAACTGCCAAATTGCTGTAGAAATCTTACAACTTATCTTCGTAGCAAGTATCCATCATATCTCAGCCATCCTCAGAAAAGAAACTGTAATCCACTCTGTGTCAGCCATCAGACATAATTTTCAGTCATGCACATCAATTTCTGACAATTTTTTTTCTATCGCTTCTGTCTCTCTGTCAGTATTCTTGGTCTCTGTTTATCTGCTGTGATACTGAGCTTCCTGCACTGTGCACAAGTCTGCATGGAAGATCACAGATCTCATTCCTCCTTTAGGCTGACCTACATTCCCAAAAAGATTAGGCAGCCCAAAATACAGTCTTTAACTTTCTGGGACACGTCTGAACAATAATAAGCTTCATGAAGAGGAAAACACATTAGCACAAGCTCTAGTTCTCATCAGTCTACTCTGCTGGCAGTCTCTGAAGTAGTGCTGCCACTGAGGGGCATGCATACCACTTTCTGATCTTCTGCTGAGTAGTGTTAGACTGGTGATGGCTTGTCTTTTAACAGCTTTAGAAAACAGCAGCAATCCTATCAAGGAAGTTTTATTTATTCCCCTCAAAAATCCTGTGACCTGTTTGAAAAAATAAAATAAAATAAAATAAAATAAAAATAAAATAAAATAAAATAAAATGAAAATAAAATAAAATAACAACAAAATAAAATCTGCACCGAAAGAGGTGCAGATTTAAGGATGTATATATAGTGGAAAAGGACAGACATAGAGTGTAAATAAAAGATTGATGATCCCAGTTAATCCTGCAACACTTTGGTGACTTCTTGGGTTATTTAGAGTATTACTATCTGAGTATGTTAGAATTGCTTTAAAGCTTTTCTCTCTGTCCTGGATCAAATAGGAGCTAAAACAGTGTTATCACATCATCGAAACACAGAGAAGATTGTCAGAGTGAAAAAAAACAACCAACTGTCCTTAGTTCAGAGTTTACCAAATCAAGATTGAAGATCTTTATTATTTATTAATGACAGATAAATACTATTAATCAGGAAAATATACGTTAAAATTCAATAGTAGTGATTAAAGAAATAATCTATAATATTAGGAAATATTATTTAATAATCACATAGGAAATATTAATAAACAGCTACACATTTTTAAACACTTTTCTGTAATCAATCCCAAGACCCCCACATTCATGCTTACAGAATTACGTGCTCTCAAAACAAACCTTACCCATACAATGTGAGGCACCTAAGGTACCTCTTTCTGGGATCTTGGGGACCCCCACTTATACCCCTCTCCTATGGGGGATGTGAGTACCCCAGCTTTCTATGTACTCCTACTGCTTCCCACAAGTCATTTGCCCACACACCATTGAGAAAGCCCCCCTGGGGGCCAGATGCACACACCCAAGGTGTGCGTTCCCACTTGCTGCACCCCATAGTATCACTCCATAACAGGGTGCACATTGCTGGCAGTGCTTCATGGACACCATGTGCTGCCCACCCTGGGTAGGTCTTGGTAGGTTGTTCTTGGTAGGTCCACGCATTGATGGTTTCTGCTCCTACTCTCCCCAGTACAGATTTTCCTTCTTCTGTATTCCTTTTCAGACTGACTTCTTTGCTTTAAAAGTATTTATGAAATTCCTGGTTAGTTTTTAATCCAGCTAATGATCCTCTTTCTCTTTAACACAATGTGTTTTTGACTGAGACCTTCCAGACCACTTTTTATAGTCAATACAATGACATACACTCAATTTCACAGCATCACTGAATCACAGAATCGTTGTGGTTGGAAGGGACCTCTGGAGATCATCAAGTCCAACCCCCTGCTAAAGCAGGTTCCCTACAGTAGGCTGCACAGGAAAGCATCCGGCAGGTCTTGAGCATCTCCAGAGAAGAAGACTTTCCAGCCTCTCTGGGCAGCCTGTTCCAGTGCTCTGTCACCCTCACAGCATAGAATTTCTTTCTCAAGTTCAGATGGAACTTCTTGTGTTTCAGTTTGTGCACATTGTCCCTTGTCCTGCTGCTGGGCAGTGCTGAAAAGAGCCTGTCCCCATCCATTTGACTCCTGCCCTTTAGATATTTATAAGTGTTGATAAGGTCCCCCCTCTCATCCTTCTGTTATCCAGGCTGAAAAGACCCAGGTCTCTCAGCCTTTTCTTGTACAGGAGATGCTCCAGGCCCCTCATTATCTTTGTAGCCCTCCGCTGGACTCTCTGTAGAAGTTCCCCATCTTTCTTGAACAGAGAAATGCAGAAATGGACACAGTACTCCAGATGTGGTATCACCTGGGCAGAGGGAGATGATAACATCCTTTGACCTGCTGGCCACACTCTTTTTAAAATACCCCAGGATACCATTGACCTTCTTGGCCATGAAAGCACATTCTTGGCTCATGGACAGCCCATTGTCCACCAGAACACTCAGGTCCTTCTCTGCAGAAATCCACTTTCTCAACTTGTCAGGTGGTGTTAAGCAGGCCACTTGATGAGGACATCTGTGGAGGCACCCACAGGTCTAGACGCAAGACTCATCCCAGGTCAAAATCCTCATAAAATTATGCCCTTGATAAGCTACAAGTTCAACAAGGAGGAACTACAGGTTTGGTTCCTATCAGACAATAGTACCCTTTTGGTCACTTTCATAAGACTGGCATACGATCTTCCCCACCAGATTTTTGTGATATTTCTAAACTAACTGAAATGCAGGAGGAGTGAAATTACTTTATGAGATATTCTCATGAGATACATGAGAAAAACTGCTGGAAAACCTTGGCTGCTTTTGAAACATACAGTAAGATTTCAAGAAGATCTCATCATTGTCAATATTTTAGTACAAGTTTGGAAACCAGCATTTTTGAGGCTTGTCAGTCAGTGCATATAACTGCATTTAGGTATTTATCAATAAGACCTTTTCAGTATGAACATGAGAGGTGTGTTAGATTGCAAATTCCTTCATCAAAGTCAAGCCTACGTTAGTGATCCAGACACACAGAGATTGTAAGTTGCCTGTTGTGATTTATGCTACATTTTACTCTTTGATAAAACATATAGCAGACAACAAAAAGGACCATGCAATAGGTGTTTCTGGAATGGTTCACCAACATTTAATAAGGGCACTGACAGCAAGAGGCCTGTCAGAAAATGCAAGTACTTAAACGGAGTTTGGGATTGCAATGGTGGAGTGAGATACAAAAAGATTTTTAATTTGCTGATTTTTTTTCTCTAGGAGATATTAAACTCATATTATTACTAAAGAAGTTGCTTCACAGGACGATTCCTTTAGGCAAACTAAATTTCTGTCCACAAAGCTCATTTTGGTAATTGATGTTCTACTGACTTCAGAAAAAAAAGCACACACAACACAAGTAACAAGCTACTGTATTGTTTGTTTGTTTGTTTGTTTGTTTGTTGCAGCTTTTCCACTGGTACGGTCTTTCACACAATGCTGGTTTTCTTCCTGAAAACAGCTAATTGAACTCTGCTGCATAGTATGATGACGCCAGCAGCTGTATTATGCCAAGATTTTTCACTTCTTGCCTAAGATTTAATTTTAAAGTGGCTGAGTCTTGCGATGTCTTGCTCTATAGTGCTTTGAAAAAAATTTTAAGAATAGAGTGAAGAAACTGGAATCCAATAGATGAGAATTGACCATTATTTTACCAGTGAGCTTAATGTCAAGTAGAAAAATAGTAGTTAGGGTTTCAAAGAAAAAAAGTTTCTATAGGCATATAAGGATAGTGAATTAAAATACAGCTTCAATTACTTTGTGCAACTTATGCAACATCAAAAACTGGAAATAATGACCTCTTTTAGGGACATTTGCAATAATTTGGATGTTATCAATATCTGGTTTGCAGTAAAGTAATTGTGATATATTGTTTACAACAGTGCTTCTCATTTCCTGGAAAACATTTCCAAAGATATATCTCGGCAGGTGAAGTAGTATAGAAAAACAAGTTGATCAAGTTCACATTTCTGTAAGAGATATAAGAACTTTCAAAACAATTTAATACACACACACACACACAGGCAAGGCAAGATCTAGAAGAATAATTGTCTTTTCAAACGTTCATTATAGGATTCTCACTTCTTGCATTTCAGTAAATAACAGAATACAGTATAAATAAGCTGTTCATAGATGGGTGGATTCAAGCATTAGCTTTGGTGACTGTGTTTTGGGGTTTTCAACAAGAAGAAGATTGGCTGAGTCAGAGGATTATAAAAGAAATCTAGCAACTTTCTCCTCATAATTACAAATGTTTGAGACTTTAGAAAAATAAGGACATTTCTGTTAGAAAAATACAAAAGCAGCAGATGTTGCCTTAAGACCAAGCAAGGACAGAATAAATCCTTGCTACTCTGTGATGCCGTGACTAGAGTTTTGCTTGGTTCTCTGGGAGGCTTCACATCTGTAGATGTCATGTGTGTGTCCAGCCAGATCTCAGGTTTCCAATTTCACTTTCATTCTCGAAACAGGAAAATGAAGTTGCTTTTTTTCCTTCATGCAAACCTATGATTAATTATAAAAGCCTTCAGAGGATTGTCTTTTCCTGGTGTTTACAAAAATATGGGCACAGGTGAATTTGGTGACTATAATATTCACAGGTCTCCCAAAGTTCTCGTTTAAAACCTCCCCAAACAGCTCCAAGCACCAGCCTGGATTTACAGGGAATGCTAAAGCACCAAGCAATAATGTATCTAGTAGTGGCAAAGCTTGCTTTTTGTTGGCCTCTGGCACTTTTTTCTTCTTTCCATAAAAGCAGAAGAGCCCGTTAAACAATCTTCCAAGGAATTTACCCGGTGGCTTAGGTGCAGCCTACTATTTTCATACATGCTCTCTCTGGAAATGCAAGATGTTTACCTTACCTCTGTGCTCTTACTGTCCATATCTGCTGAGAATGTGAGCAGCTAGGTTCACAATTTAATTATGCTTCTCTTTGCCAGGTTGTCAAATCAGCTTTTTCCTGAGACATAAAGCTATCCTTCGCTGGTCTGCACTCATTCTAATGCTACGCAGCCCATACTGCTTCACAGGATTATGATTTCTGCAATGCAACGGAGTTTACACAAAAAATATAAAAGCAAACTGTTAAGAGGTCAAGGTTCATCAAGGGATTTCCAAAAGCTTCCTCAGTTATTGAGAGAGAAGGCAAAATCACCAGGTAAAAATTGGGTCATTTTTGAAATTGTGATGCATATGTGTAAATCTTCTTATGCATTTAAAGAGATTGAACGTCAGCAGAAAGGATATATTCTGTTGCATTTATTCTGACTTTTATTCTCTTTTTATTCAGAAGATATTTGGTTTAAAACTATTTTAATGATTCACTTCAGTGATAGGAATTGAAATAAAGCTGATGGTTAAGCATTTGCCCTTTTTTTATAACACAAAACTGCACCTGGGGAACTTGCTTACTAGGAAAAAAAAAAACCTAGAAAACAAAACTTTAGACAATGCAAGAAAGTCCTGTAAGGGAAAGAATATACATTTCACAAAGTTGGCAGTGAGGATCAGCAAGTTGTGATTTTAGTTTCTTATAGTACACAGTAACACCTCAAATTCTCCTAAAATCTGCACATGATCAACAACAATATTGTAGGAAGCAATCACAAGGGTAGGATTTGTTCCTCATGCATCAAACTGTCCACCCATCAAATCCATATATTTCCAATTTGGAGAGAAGAATGTTGTGAGGGAGGCATGTCAAAGGCCTTACTGAAGTCCAGATAGATGACATCAATAAACAATAGTAGTAAGCTATTTATTACATAGGTACAGCTACAATTCTTTTTTGGAATTATATTTTCACTTACAACACATATTCATTATATTTGGTGAAAAGTATACAGTGGGAGCTCAACATGCCTTCATTAAAGTTATTACAGTCTTAAATTTTCTCTGCATGTGTGCTATGAACTTTGCTTGTGCACACCTATCAATTCTGAATCTTTACCAGCTGTGCTCAGGAGGTAATTAAGGTTTGGCTTTATACAGTAAGGAAGATTAATGGCGTATATAGTACATATACTTATCTGCTGGAAGTAGAATGAAGCTTTTTATGAGACAACCGGAAATGTCATTGTCAGTAGAAAAAAAGCATTTGCATATAAGAGAATAGTTAGGAAGTGTTTCCTTCACTTCTGTACATTCCTGCTTTTTGAGATTTGCATGGTAGAGTTTCATTCTTATTGTGGTAGAGTTTCATTTCAATTGAACTGCCTTAAAAATAATGACTTGTTTCTTAAATATGAGAAGATATTTAATACACTACACCTAACGTATAATAATTCATAAAGATAGGTACAAAAATATGAAATGGGAGCAGAATAGTGCAGGATTTCAATATCACACATTTTTTCTTTTTTACAAAAGACATTTCTGTCGAATATCATTTTCCCACTGTGCTGTTAAGATAATGAAACTCTGAATTTAGAGATCAAAAAGTCTTTAACAAAGTAAAACTATTCTATGTTTAATATCCAGCACAACTGAAGCTGGAGGAATCTTTCTGAAAATTGTTAAGTTCTGAAAGTTGGATTGTACAAAAACTAATTTCTATTCCTTGGTCTGCCACAAAATCCAGTGCAACATCATTCAAGCTATTGAAACTAAAGTTTCAGAGATAGCACCTTTAGAAAATTCTATCCAGTGTCCCATTTAACAGCAAGACACGTTCATCTAAGCAAATGAGGACGTTTTCTGGATTTCCTTTTTAGTCCTTTTTCCCACAGATGTAGGTGCATGTTGTGTAGGTATAGCATAGTATGTTAAAAAAAACAATACATGGTGCCATGAAAGATTTGTATATTGAAACATTTGGTGCTGAGGAAATGATTTTTACACTGTGTTTGTGGGATTTACCTTTGGCCTTAATCTAATTGCTGGGAACATGCATAGGCAAGCTTATCAGTATCGAGTAGAGAGGGTTAGGTGCATTTTCTGTAATAATCTTCTGGTTTAGCTTAAGAATGCTATTTACAAGTTCTGAGTCTGCTATGTGATCTGAACCAATGCTGAATAACTTTTGGATAAATGAGTGATTTACTTCAAATGAACATTAATAATCTGAACTAAAACACCAATGTGGAAGCTTCTGTAGATTTCTTAGATGGATGAGATTAATCCCCTGTTATAGCATTGCCATCAGATATCTTCCTTCTAGAAGAACTCTGCTCTGGTGAAATGTTACCTACTGGTAAGACATCGGTGCTTATACAGTTTTGTGAACAACTGCCATTAACTTAATATTTCAGTTTCTCTGTGCCGTTATGGAAGGAGCAAAATTTTCTCCAAAGAGATACTACTACCAAATAAATAAATAAATAAATAAATAAAAGTCCACCTAATCTCTTTCACAGTAGTTCCTTTAGTATGGGAAAAATAACATGACCAGGGGGTTAGGTTCTAATCTTGGTCATAGAATTTCTCAAGAAGTTATTATTGTATTTTATTACTGTATTTTCTTAGCTCTATTGTCTTGTTTCATACATTTTAGAAATGTACATTTGTTCATTTGTATTAAATCACTTCTTTTTACCATCACTCCCATGGCACACTATAATGCCATCGTTGTATTATAAAATACTATTCTAATATTATTTAATGCAATTTCATCAATTTCATCAAAATCTCTGATGTATTAAAAATCAACAACACCAAAAAAAAAAAAAAAACAACCAACAATAGGAACAAATCTACATATATTTCATTCAAACAAGCAAATTGTCCACACTGTAAAGAGACAATTAAGGAAACTGATTTCATAGCATCAGTTGCCTATGCTGTCAAGTGGTGAATGTTCTATTTAATTTGATGTCTTTAAAGCCTTTCATTTTTCCAATTCCCTTCCAGAAACTTCATTATTATTCATAAAGGGAAAAGCTGCTATTGTAGCCTTTATATCATTCCCAGTCATCTTCATCAGATAGGAGTTTTACTGGAGTAAGAATACAACAGGGAGCTCCTTGTTTTATAGGTCTCAGCTTACACGGCTGGGAGAAGGGACAGAATACTGTACTTTCCTGAACTCAGTAAAATGAAACACTACCTTTAAAAATCATCTCTTAATTCTCACATTTCATTCTGAACACATCTCAACTTAATCGCATAATCTCCATCTCCAGAAAAAAAAGCTTTTGAATATGCCCATGCCAAACTTGAAATCACTCTTACACTTTAACCATTTTGAAATCAGTGTTCTCCTCTGTAGTGAGCGCTTCTAGTGAGCACAGGAAATAATACTGAAGATTGCTTCCATAAAGAATGATAGGAGTTTCATTAGCTAATTAATGATGATGGATGTGTAGGAATTTCTTAAGAGAATATAGCCAGAAGTCCAAGCTGTGGATTGAGGCATTAAGGTGAAGTATTGCCCCTACTGAAGTCAGATTTGACACTGACCTCAATGTAGACAAGATGCTGTTCCCTTAGAAATTCTGGCAACAACTTTATTACAGTTTATTCAACCATTTTGCACAAACTGAAATCAACATATCTCCAACCAAGAACAGAGTTCTTCACGTTTTTCTTTTTTATTTTTTCAGTTGTTAACATTTTATCTAACAAGTAGGTTTTGGATAACTAAAAGTATTTTGCTTTCATGAAGTAAAATGAGGGCATCTTTAATGCAGTCTTTGGGTTACGCATTTCTAAGTCCTAAAAATTGGTTATTCCCCAGGTAGAGAAGCGAATAGGCAGAAAAAGATGAGAAAAGCTAAAGGACAAGCAAATTCTACAGTACTAACTCTCTGAATCTGTTATTTTCTGAATGTAATTGTTGAAGAAATCAAGAAAATTGTCACAAATACCAAATATTTATTTGCAATGCATTTGTGCTAGGATCTCCTCAGATAGTTAATATGCTATTTATGCTCTCAAGGAATATGAAAGTGTAAGAGAAAAACAATGCCACGATTAAAAAGAGAGAAGTAACTTCACAGGTGGCTGAATAACAAGTACTGTGAAAAGGCTGGCATTTGCTTTGAGACAAAACAGAGCACAGAAGACCAGCCTAGCACTTACCATCTGCACAGGAAACATAGAGATGAAATTGTCCTCAAATATGTAAACAATGATGTAGGAACCATTTAGATACTTAGAAATTTCACTCTTCCTAAGAGTTTCACTCTTCCTAAGTGAAGAGGTAGGGTGATTTCTTAGCTGTGAAGATGTATCCTCTCATTCCAGCATGCATGATTAATTTCTTCCTCTGACAGATCGTCAACTACGGCTTTGGAAAAGCTTAAAGATTGGAAGCTGGCTTGTTTCTAACCCACTTATTTGTAGGAAAGGATCCTACTATCCTGTTAAGAAATAGAGCTTTCCTGATCTGTTATAAAGCTTGGCAGTCAAAAACAGGTACCTTGGTGGAGTTCCTTTGTGATGATAAGAGATGAAGCATAGTCTGTTCATGGGAGTCTACAGGTTATATGATCTTTGTCATCTTATTCTAAGTGGCTGAATAGAAATGCTGCAAAACCCAGATTAAGGACCTCTGTAATGCTCAGAATGGGCAAAGTCAAAGCAAAATGTATGAAAAAAAATTTGTAAAATGAAAATTCTCAACAAGATGGAAATGAACTATTTTAATGGAATTACGACATGATTGGGAAACTACAAAGCAAAATAATTCTGTTTTGATAATTTTGTTTGTGTAAGATCTTTAACATAAACAAATATACAAAAATCAATTCCTCTTACTCCTAAATCTGTAGTTTCAAGCCAGTAAAAATTGTAAGTACTGACATTTTCAGGTTTTATATAAGGTTTTGCTTCTATTTTTTAAGATTAATTTTTAAATCCCATTTGTTTCCCTGGCTGAAACAAGACACATTAACTATGTGAAAAAAAAACCAAACTGACTGAATTAGGAACTGAAAGGAATGGAACACTATTAACACCTAGGGAGGTGTGTTTCCAGCAATCATCTTAATGAGGTGGCTTCCCTTTGAAGTTAGCCTGACCCATGGGTAATTGTTTTACACCAGTTCCAATCCTAGGAAGAGCGTGACAACATGTTAGTCTATTAAGACTCAGTATTACAGTCATGTTACATGTTTTCAATTAAATACATGTTCTACAAGTATAGAACTCTAATGCTGCTAAGTCTGAAGAAAACTTTCAGTTGTTTTGATAATACAGCTATTTCCCTCTTTGTCTGGACATAAGTCAGGAGTTCAGATATGTCCAAGATATAAGTTTGGGTTGCAGGGTTAGAAAAGAATGTGTAGAAAAAAGTACAACAGTGGAAATAGGAGTCTTCACACTGACGTATCACTATCTTTATGCTTGTAAAGCTTTCTATGTTCTATTCTGTCCCATTGTCTGAAAAATAATAGCAAATAACTTCAAAATACTTTGTATCTTCTACAATGTCCATAATTATTCTCTATCTTATTTCCTTATCTCATATAAATGTCACATCCTTGTTTAGATGAACAGAATTGATGTGATTATTATTAAAACTGCAATATCAAGCCATCTACTACTCTGATATTTACCTCAGAATAGAATTCTTTGTGTGTTTCAAAATGAAATTTTTAATTTAGTAATTTCTGTTCTCACCCATGAAATGTCTAAAAGAAACATTCAAAAATAATCAGCCCAGATGAAAATATTGCATATTGATCTTTACATCGGATTGAGGAAGTAAACAAAAAGTGATAAATTTGAAATTCTGGCAGGATAGAATATTAGTGTTAAATGGCTCCAAATGACATCAAGCAATAACAGTGAAAATCCTATAATTTTAAATTTTCCCTTCCCTATTGCATTTGTATTTATTTTGTTAAGTCTGAAATGCAGCCCTGGACCTTGCAATGGTTATGGCCTCAGACAACACATACTTGATTCAGTGTGTTTGAAGTGACATATTAAGAAGCTTTAATACACACGTGTATGTGCTGGATAGGAATGTTATAGAAAATTTTACTGAGACAGAAATACAAGCAATTTTTAAAAAATACCCCTGATGAAACTTAGGCTTGAATGACATTAGGATAATTTGAACAGTACTTTTCAGTACTTTTAAAGATATTAACTTCTGTGTTTCCTCAAGATGCCAGTCACAGATTCAGAGCATTAAAATTCCTCTGCAGTTTTGGTGTTCCTGCTGCTAGCTGGACTGCCTGATGTGAGGTCATGGCTGATCTTCTCACTGCTGATTTGACAGGCTTCAGGCAGAAGGAGTATGCAGCTAGTTCTCTGCAGATCATGCCACTCAGCAGTAGTTCACTTAGCTGGAAAAGATGGTAAAAAAATGCAGATAGAGGCATTTTAGAAGAAAATAACTCATTTATTAAAGAGTAAAAACAGATTGCATTTCAAAACAATGGACTGAAAACTTTTTATCAAAAAATATAAGTGATAAAGAAAAAAATAAATACATAGGTATGCCATCTGAAAAACTTTTGATATTGTAGGATCATTTAAAAATAAAATTTGAAATATTTTTAACAAGAATGTAGATCTTGAAGATGAACTTTCCTCATGTTGTTTTTTTTTGTTTGTTTTCTTTTTTTTTCCCAAACATGCACTAACTTATGTGTAAGAAAGAAGAACATCATTATAATAAGTCTCTGTGAGAAATTTGAGTAATACTTCAACTTGATTTAAGACGCTATGCTCAGAGTCATTATTTGTAGACAAGATTTTCAAATGGTTCTAAATAGGACAGAGGGAAAAAATACATTTAAAACATATAATTAGTATTCTGGCTATGAATCCTGGCTGTAAGACTATGTGCCAAAAGGCAGTGTGATGTCCAGACAAAATAGATGCCTATAGCTCTGTGTATACATAAAGTGGCAAGCAATAAATGACAATATATTTTTACCCTTCTTATACTAGCCTAGCTTGCCAAGTCTGCTCAGTCCAGGGCCACAGATGTGGCCTTTTCTTCTTTTTTTCTCCAAAAGACTTTACTTTTTTCTTTGAATACACAAAAAAGCAAATTAGATGATATTTCCTAGTGCTTAAAAAAGATGCTGGGCCATCATTTTTTTTTAATAGAAGAAAGTAGAAGTGTAATTTCTTTCATAAGAGATTGAATTTTTTTAACACCACTTTAGCCAAATTTATTGGAGAGCCTCTAATACCACTGGATATACATTTTTTTCCTTCTTTGAAAAAGAAGGAAAAAAATGTATATCCAGTGGTATTAGATTAATTCAGTGGTATTAATAATTTTCTGTCTGTATTCACTAGAATCATAGAATCTAGATTCACCATGATTGGAAAAGACCTTCAAGATCATCCAGTCCAAATCCACCTATCACCAATATTTCCCACTAAACCACGTCCCTCAGTACAACATCTAAATGTTTCTTGAACACCTTCAGGGACAGTGACTCTGCGACCTCCCTGGGCAGCCTGTACCAGTGCTTAACCACTCCCTTGAAGAAGAAGTATTTCCAAAAGTCCAACCTGAATCTCCCCTGCTGCAACTTCAGGCCATTCCCTCTAGTTCTATTGCTAGTTAAATGGGAGAAGAGGCCAACGCCCACCTCACCACAACCTCCCTTCAGGTATTTGTAGAGAGCAATAAAGTCTCCCCTGAGCCTCCTCTTCTCCTAAATAATCCCAGTTCCCTCACTCACTCCTCATAATGCTTGTGCTCCAGACCCCTTACCAGCTTCGTTGCTATTCTCTGAACACACTTCAGGGCCTCAGTGTCTTTCTTGTAGTGAGGGGTCTAAAACCAAGCACAGTACTTCAACTCCGTCAATCTTTCCTCATAAGATAGGTGCTCCAGCCCTTTGGTCATCTTTGTGGTCCTCCTCTGGCCCTGCTCCAACAGTTCTGCATCTTTACTTTTCTGGGGTCCCCAAACCTGGATGCTGTACTCCAGATGGGGCCTCATGAGGGCAGAGTAGAAAGGGACAATCACCTACCTCACCCTGCTGGCCACTCCACTTTTGAAACAGCCCAGGATATTGTTGAGCATTCTGCTGGTTTGTGTCAAGCTTTTTATCCATAAGGCCCCCCAAGTCTTTCTTTGCAGATCTGCTTTCAGTAAGTTCTTCTCCCAGTCTGTACTCACATCCAGGATTGCCTCAACCCAAGTGTAACACCTTCCACTTGGTCTTGTTGAATCTCATTAGGTTCATAGGGACCCACTTTTCAGGCTTGTCCAGGAACCTCTGGAAGACATCCCTTCATTTTGTCCATGCTGATTTTTTTCTACATTGTTCCAATTTTTTTAAGTGTATGTGCTGTTGAAGTGCACATATATATGGTATTACATACAAGTAGCAACTGCTATCATTCAATAACCACATGAGCCTATTGCCATTTTTACAAAAATAAACTGTGCCATACAAAGTTCTGCCTTACTCCTAAGTCAACATTCTAAATGTCAGTGAAACAGATTTAGAATTCAAGGTCTAGTGGATATCAGTACTCACAGCTGAATCCCACACCCTATTCCCTTTTAAATGCGTATACATTCAGAGTATTTCAAGGATATGTTTATATTTAATTTGATGCTAAACATCTCTGAAACATTTTAGGCAGAATGGATCTTCATATGAATTTCTTCTTCACCCAGACTTGTTGACTTTCAGTGAGTAGTATGAAGATGGGAAGACTCCAGTACACTGTACTACAGGTATGTCAAGGTAACTAATAAGCATTCTCAGAAGCAGAATCTGCACTTTCCCTCCATTTCTAGCGAAGATGCATGTCCTACATGTGAATATTTTACTTCCCTGTTCCATTTTCAACATGGCTAACATAAGCATCTTTTTCTGTAGTTGCTTCTAAAGATTTATGTTAAACTAAAAGAATCGTGCTATTTCTTTTTCTTTCAACCATATAATCAGCTTAAAAACAAGGGAAGAGATTTTATTTAAATTTTCTAATAAGTCACCTTTCAGAAAGATAGAGAGAAAAAAAAACTTTCAGCAAGAAAATTAATATTTTGGAAAACTTAATAGGAATTAAAGTGAATTTGTAATATTAAAAGTTTTATAACATAGATTTTAAACTCTGGGAAGCTGAATAAACTTTAACCAAGTAAGTTATCCCATTTGTAGACCATAAAAATTTTACTTGTTATAATAAATAGGATGCTCAGTTGATACTTACATTATTTCAATGTTTTGTTGCTTGTTCTTTTTAGTATAATTAAAACATCAAGAACAGCGGATTTTGAAGTACCAACTTTGTGTTCTAGGCAGGAAAAAGCAGTTGAGAGTAAGCAATGCAGAGGTCAAAGACAGTCTGACCTCTGGGTCAAAGAAGATGAAAAAAGTAATTTAGAAATACACTTTAATGAAGGGGAAAAAGAGAGAGAGATAGAGGGGCATTGAATGGAGAAATCTTGAAAGCAACCTCTTAGAACAGTAAATGGGACTTAATGTGTAGATTTACGGAGAGTTGAGAAAATGTCATATTTATGTGTGAATGTAGAAGTCAGCAACTACGTAAGCAAGTATCATTTTTTATGTCCCAGACCCAATCTCCAGCTCCTGAATAGGTCAGGTCACCAGCTGGTGGCTCTGTCCCCTGCAGCAAGGACACTGCTGTCACTCACCACTTCCTCCTTGCACTATCATGTGATTTAGGTTCAGTCATCTCAGAAAATTCACTGCAGATAGCTCCCAGTGCTCATCACTGTGAGTCTGCAGGTGGAGCACGATCCAGCTTCCTGGTACAAGAAGTCACCAGCTTCCAATCTACCTTTTGGACAAAAGACAATCTGTTCTTCTTTCAGTATAGTTGGGGATCTAAGCCCTTGGAGAAGATTTAGAAAACATTTTCTCTTCATCAGACCATTCTCACTCTTTGGTCACAAATTTAAGATGTTACACTTGCAACAGTACTTTGTTCATTCTGGTGTTGTCATGCAAACAAATTCTATTAAATTGCACTAATTCTGAGCAAGTAGTTTGAAGGAGTGTAAAAAAGTGACTGAAAGGATAAAAAAGGGTTTCCTTGCCCAGCTCTTCTTAAAAACCCAGTAGCATGTTGACACTAGAATACTCAGAATAAATCAGGCAAGGTCAATCAAATATAGAGAAGTAAATTAATTCATAGGGAAAAACCTATGCAAAGAAAAGTCAGTAATAACACTCCCTTGAGTCTGTAAAGCACTGTTCTCAGCCAGAGTTTCTTCAGTAAGAGAGATATGATCTCTCCAGTGATCACCAAAAGTAAGCATGGAGTCGTGGAGCACTGATAATTTATTATAATTACTATAAAGAAAATCTTACCTTTTTGACTCCTGGTATATCCTTCACCTTCAGGGCGAAGAGTCAATCTATCGTTAGTCTCTCTAAATGTATGTACAGATAATTCATTCAGGCTTCTCACTGTTACTATGCTTAGGCATTTTCCTGCTGGTTTACAGGAAATGCACAGGTTTTCTGGCATTCTGCTTACCTTTTACTTTGCAGAAGCTGCCCTAGTATTCCAATAATGCCAATAACTGTTCAGAAATTACTCTGGGAGTTCAAAGGCACCGATGAGACATGATCTTAAGAGAGAATACACTTGAAACATTGTGACATGGACAGGCTATGGTGAATAACCTTAGATACACAACTTCGCGAAGTCCCAGACAGAGTGAAGCAGGATGCAAAAAAAGTTGCCGCCAACAGGGAATAGCAAGCTGCCTCCTCAGAGCATGCCAGAGGAAAGAAAAATCTGCCTTTCCAAGATGATCAGCAAGTTCCCATCTCCTTTTGCAATTCTGCTCCAACAGCTTCTGTTCCAAAGACAGGAGGGAAGACTGGAATGGGGGAAAGGAGGCATTTCCCAGCAACAATAGCTTTTTCTCTGAAACTCTTCCTTGGCCTGGTCTCTCCCTCAATAGAGGAGGATGCCTTCAATCTTCTGCCAGTACCTAGGAGCTTGAGAAGACAGTAGGGTCACTTGTGAAACACTGATGTTGAGGGCAGGAGATCACACTGAAGGGAAGAGAGACTCGTGAGCATGGACTGAGATCAGAAGGCTTGGCACTGAGATGAGGGATTTCCAGGTGTGAGGAACTGGGTAGAAAGAGGAAGCATGGATTCACTCATCTTTCCTAAAGTTTCCTGACTTCTTGGCACCTTTCTCCACATCTCCTCATGCTTAATATTTTTCCCCAGCCTTCACTTGGCCACAAATGCATACATTTTTTTGAATTTATCTGTGCAGACCATGGGTCGGAAATACTCCTTACAAGTCCAGGCCATTCAGTTTGATCTTCTGTTGGTCCACACTGACCAAACACCAGAACAAGTTTTGTTTTAACCTGTTGCTCTTTCCTATGCACTATTTTGTTATTTCTCTGAAGTTCAACAGCAAATTTTTGCCTCATGTGAGGTGCATCTTGAGCAGGTATTATCTTGCTCCTAGAACACAATACTTCTTGGGCCTTTGATTTGCTTCTGATGTTTGCCTTTCAGTAGTCACTCTCACCCAGTCTGTCAACCTGTTGCTTCTTGGATACTCAAGACAAGGCATCTTGAGTCATTTGTTGCAATATACAATAGCTAATTGTCACGGCAGAGCATGTCAGCTAAATGTTACCTTGAAAACAGGGCTCCAGATACCTTATCACCATTCTTGGATGTGCTCCAGACAATCCACTACAGCAGAATAACAACACATAGGAAACAGACGCTTCCAGATAATGCCAATCTAAAATGTCAGTATCAAAGGGATCAACAAGCTGAGAATGCTGCACAAATAAGCCAGTCTCGGTTTAACAATCGAATTGCCTTACCAGTCACTCACAGAGGGCAACAGCCCAAACTGCAGTGTAAAAGAGGTGGTACAGGGAGCTGATATTAGACTTCCAGCAGGTTTTGGGGATGAAACCAGAGGCATCTATAGAGTATTAGGCGGCAAGTGAGACAAGGCCAAGGTTTATACTGGGATGATTTTATATGGTCTATTACAAGAGAGTGGGAGGAAGAGGTATAAAAGAAAGCAGTAACTGCATTGAGTACCTCATTTGGTCCCTTGCAGCTCAAGTAGGGACCAGGAAGTTGTCGTACAACACAGCTGAATGTTGGAACCATCTGAGATTTGAGTAAGCAGGACATGAAAATGTGGGTCTTGTGCGGATCCCTGGGTCCATGTTCAAAGTCAAATTATGCTTATTTATCCATGTTAAAATTTAAATGAAGATAACATGAGATCAGATTTAAGTATTTCTATGATAACAAAAGATGGTTAGTTTCTCTAATCCAGTTTCAAGGATCCAATGTGAATTGTAGATGAAAATACCAGTTGGAAATATACAGTATATGTTATATGATTGTAATTTATGTTCTGAGTCACAAAAAGCAAAGCATACTTTAAACTTACATGCTCATTTTAGTGGATGTAGTGTAGCACACTAGTAGCACAATAGAAGTTTTTGAAGGCTGTAAGATCAGCTGGAATGTATGCTCAGGTAACTGACATGTATATTCCTGAATCTCTTAGGATTAGAAGAAAAACTGTCACACTTACATTTGTGCATTGGCTGATAACAGAGAATCTGTGATTATGGAAGTTAATATATATTAATACAAATTTTAGTGAATTTCTACAGCATTAATATTGAAAAAAAAAATCCCGAAAAGATATCTTATATTTACCAGTAAAGTTGCTATAAAGCAGATTAAAATAAGCGATAAAAGGAGGTCTTTTCAGCTTGTATGAATAAGATTAAGAAAATGACTATTTTCTTAGTTTATCTTAGTTTCCCTCAGAATTAAAACTGACCATCAGTTAAGTTCAGTTATCTTCCATAATGTAACCAGCTGAAGTCCTGTACATACGTGAGAATGAACTATAGGTACCTATGTTTTTAAGACCAGAAAAATCATTGAAATGATCTTGCCTGACATGCATTATAACGTAGACAATAAAACTTCATCCCATTTCTTTCTCGTCCATAAAATTTGCATACCTTACATTAAAGAATTCCAATAAATAGAGAACATTTATCTAAAACTCTTCGATTCCTTTTTTTTTTTTTTTAATTCATTGAGTGGGCAGTGGTCTCTGTATTAGACTGTGGGGAAAGTTTGTGCTATTTATAACCTTCGTTGAAAATGTTATAGCTCTCATTCCAGAAACTGCCTGCAGGTGTAATGCAATTGCACAAGTCTTTCTGTCATTAAATTAACGAGTTTGAGTTTGCAAAACATGCTTTATGACAGGCAATGAGGCATCACACCTGATTAGCTGATTTCTTATTATGAAATATTTTTTCCTTCTTCTTGTAATTGTAGATGGCATTATGATTTCAATATCATGGACAAGCTTAACAATTTACCATGTGATTGTAGTGCAACTTGTAATTTGAGCAAAATACACTTCCTTTCTTATAAAGGCTGTCATGACTTTTTCCACCACTTGAGATTTTAATACACAATAATTGTACAGCGTATATGGAAGTCGTTTTTGAATGAAGCTCTAAATACACATATACCTGATCTAGACAGAAAGCTGTCTTTAGAACAATTTATTATTTTTCTACTTTCTATATCTGTTTATGCAGTGGATTTGTACTCCAGCACAAATACCAGTACTGGATTTCTTTTAAGACATTTTCATACAGTAACAGTCTTCTTTGCAGGTCTCCATTCAAAGGGACTCAGTGCTCTTCTGCTTCTGTGCATTATGCAGGCAGAGAAAAAAATGAATGTCTTAAGTCTGGCCATGATCCCACTTATTTAACAGCAAATGCTGAGACACAGAAAATAAGTCAAAAGCAAAATAATTAAATCAGGGGTTTTTTTTTGTTTGTTTGTTTGTTTGTTTGTTTGTTTTTTTACAATATCCTCTTACTGAGTAAGAAAATAGAATCTGAGGAGCAAGAAAACAGACCTGCAAATCTAGAACAGAAAAAAAAGTATTTTAACTAGTATTGTCTGAGTGACAATACTAGCAATAGCATCAGTAGTGTATAATTCAACATCTCTTGGTGGAAAAATTCATCAAGAGCTGACTATAGTAGATTTGTTCTTCAAATTGCTTACAGCTTTTTAATGATGGTACCAGCTGTAGTTTATTCAAGCTGTAGCTCACACTACTGCTAACCATCAGCTTGACCACTGTTTGGTCTCCATAAATGTTTAGCAAACATTGATGAAAGTCAGTGGGTACCATTATTTCTGCATGAAGGATTCAATGACACAACTTTGCTTCCATGTCAGAAGCCATTTTGTCAGTCTGCCCTTCTGCTGCTATCAGTCGCATAGCAACAAAATGTATATTGGCGAATATTGGTGGGAAGGTTCAACCTCTGCTGCCATGACACCATCAGCTACTGATATCACAAGTTAACATCATAAAATGGGATGCACTACTTTCAGAGCAGCCTTTGTATATTGTCAGAGGGCAGAATATTCCTAATGACAACTAATTTATTTTCCTTGCTTGCTTTCTTGATTAAGAACAAGGGTCCTTAATTTCTCTCCTAATCAAAATCTCCGGTAATCTCAGTAAAAGCATTAAGCAATTCTTTGTGTAGGCACTAATTTTAAGGAACTGTTATCTTGAGTTTCTGTATAAAGAAGCATAATCAGATCCCTTCCTGATCCTATCCATTCTATTTAGTAGCTCTTCATTCCTTTACCAGTGAGAGCTGTGTAGATATGGACCTGTTTTAGCCATCACTCCTTTCATCCCATTCCTGTCCAGATATAAAAGTTCTCTCAATTGATCAACACCACCTTGGGTTAACTCAAGACTTCATTAAAACTGCCTCTCCATGTTGTGATTATATTATTATATCATTGGATGGAATTTTAAATTAAAATCCCTTTGGCATTTTACTTGCTGGGCCCTGTAATACATCTTTCAGTGTGTTGATTTAGAACCTGGTCTATGACAGTATGACTTGCAGAAGATGGCAAGTGAAGAAGATGAGTGTAAAATTAAACTGACAAGTTTTAGTGTGGCAATGTTCTTGTGTGCAGTGGCAACAACTGGTAGGAATAGCTGTCCTGAAGAGAACCAGTTCTCCGGGTTTTCCATGTTTTAGTATTTGATAAAAGAAAAAAAAAAATCTCTTTTTGGCACTTGCCTTTGAAACCAATCACGTTCTCCAAGGGAATACAATAAGCATTTCAGTAAGAAGACATATGCCTACATTAATGAAAATATAAACTAGGAAACTGTAGGAGGCACAGGGCTTAGAACTAGATGATCTTTAAGATTCCTTTCAATCCCCACCATTCAATGACTCCATAAGATAAAAAAACTGGAAAAGCCACCTATCAAAGGTAAAGACAAAGAGTAAATGAGCTATTTAGTGACTATGCCAAGATACATAAATAGGAATAATAACAACGGAAAAGTTCCTGGAAAAAGCAGTAGCTATTTCTAAGTATCTTCTAAACAAGATATGTATATGGTCCCTTACTGACCACATAAATTTTTAATACATAGAATCATAGAATGGCTTGGGTAAGAAGGGATCTCAAGCATTATCAAACTCCAACACCCCTGCCACAGGCAAGGTTGCCAACAACTAGGTCAAGTACTAGCTCAGATTGCTCTGGGCCCAATCCAACCTGGTCTTCAACGTCTCCAGAGATGGGACATCCACAATCTATCTGGGCAGCCTGTTCCAGTGCCTCACCACTCTGTCAGTGAAAAACTTCCCCCTGACATCTAATCTAAATCTTCCTGTCACTATCTACCCATGTAAAAAGTTGATTTCCCTCCTGTTTATAATCTCCCTTTAAATATTGGAAGGCCATAATGAGGTCTCCCCACAACCTTCTCTTCTCCAAACAAAACCAACTCCTTCAGTATGTCTTCATAGGAGAGGTGCTCCAGCCCTATGATCATCTTCGTGGCCCTCCTCTGGACCCTCTCCAAAAGCTCAACATCTTTACTGTGTTGGGAGCCCTCTGTATAGGTTTTTATTCTAATTAGATCCTTTTGGTATCTAGCTAAATAGTAGAGTTATCATATGCAATGCATATGCCCAACAAATCATGTCTCATTATATTTATGGCTGCTTTCCAAGGGATTTTGATGGCTATAATGAATATATAGAACTAGAAAAATAATTAATGAAAATCAAAGGGGTCAAAGTTTACCTATAATGCTTTGCTTCAATGAAGTCTGGAGGGACCAAAAAAAGAACAGTTTGATAAAGTGAAAAGTTGTGTGTTATACCCAGAGAAATTTTACTTTACAATACAAATGATCCTCCAGTCAATGTTTTGAAATCTGATATATAGCAATTAAGAAAAAAAAAAGGAAATAAATTTGGCAAATATTAACTTCTTTAAAAACAAATATGATGTAACAAAATAAAAATGACAGATTATTCAAGATGAATGCCTTGTTTGACTCTAATCTGAATAGGAAGAAAACTTATTTCTACTGATTTCAACCTAATATTATATGAGATATTCTTTTTCATTGTATCTTCTCACTGCGGAGTACTATGGGACTATCTAGCTGTCTATTTTGTTTGCTTTTACATTCTTATGGGGCAATTCACTCTATAGATTTTTGCTATATTAAAAATGACTCATGTCTATGCTTCTGCATCTCATGTATATGTACTGTAAAATAAGGACATTTATCCCAAATTTGAATGTATGCTACATAACAACAAATATATTTATTACAAATCTGTGTTTTAAAAAGGTATCGCATAGTACAGGCGTGTTAGAAATCAAGATGCAAAACTGTCAATGTGCAATATTTAAGTAGAAGGATTTAACCTTGAAATATCACAGAAATGATAACTAAATTCTCTGAGAACATGGCATTTGTTATCCTACTCCATTCTTATCTTCATAGTCTTGAAATAAGTTTTTCTGTGTTGCCTGAAAGGCAAATAGGCTGTTTACACATTATACATAAAAATGGCAGATAAGCAAGAGGAAAACAACAAGTTGGCAGAAGGATCAGATCTGTTATTTAGGACTGTTTGAGGATGGCAATTTTAACCGTGTATCAAAACATAATTTAGATCAGTAGTCTGAAAATAACCAGTCATCTTGGATTACTCCGAACTGCTGCTAAATTATTATTTTTTGAAAATAAACCCTTTGGGCATGTTTTATTTCTCAGTATGTCTGCATAGTGTGGAAACCATAATATGAAATAAATATTATAAAAATCTTAATGGATTAATAAGATTGGAATGTCTACAGCAAGATAAACGGAAAACAGAAAAGCTCCTATATGCATTCAACAGCCAATCAAACACAGTTAAAAAGCAAACATTTAAACATGTTTCTAAGAGCAGTACATTGTACAAAAACTGGTTAAATGGATGAGGCATTTTATATAAGTTTTGTTAAGGGATTTTTTCTTAATTCTCATCAAGAACAGACAGAACCTACCTAAATGTGTACCGTGTCTATTTTTTACACATTCCTTAAGACTGATGCTCACAATTATTGAGCATATTAAATTTCTTCAGGACATGCCTTCTATTATTAGAGTATGCAGTGAGCACAGAGATAAATGTTTTTAGTGATGAAGTTTGCAAGCTAAACTACTGTATATCAGATCAAACATTCCTCCACTGTGATGGATGACTTCCTTTCAGCTCTGAACTTCTGAGGCTGTTCTGTTTATTTCATTTCAAGCTCATATTAATACACATTTGAAGGAGCCAAATCTATATTCAGTGCTGTGACTGCACCATGTTCCTGTCAGATCCTTCCCTTTATTTTGTTACTGATGCTATTTAAAGGTTCTCTGCTAAAAACTTTAGAATTTAAAAATATGTGCATCTTAATCTTACAATCTGTATGCATACTCTATGATAAAAAATAGTTTCTGTAGCTAACAACCGTATAATGTGTTCCTCTGGTTAAGAATTTCTTTTGCCTTAGATAAAATGCTACACTATCTAGTCAAATTAGGTCATCAGATTAGGTCAGCAAGAATTTTTTATTTTTTTTTCACTTGTTGCTATTTTGAAAGTTAGCAAGTAAGAGATGCTGTATTCATAGTAATGCCTTCTTTCTTTTCAAGTTTGATCCAATTGGCTTCCACGTATTCAGAGATGTCTAAAGAGCCACTGCTTTCAACATCTGCAGTAGTTGAAAGACTCTCTTTCTCAGAGTAAATCCTTTATATTTGCTGCCAAATCTACACTAGTCAAGAAGAAATCTCCATTATGTTCACCTGACTATTCTATATTAAATAGAATTTCTTAAGCTCCAGCCAAAATTAAGATGTTTCCCTCTTGTATTTTAGTTTGGTAGTGTTTATGGTAGATATGATCTTAAAAACATAGAATTCAGTTTTCACCAACTCTCCACTATAATCTCTAACCTCGTTAGTAACAGCTAAGGGAAAGGGTACATTTAGTAGCATAATTCAGATCCTAAGCCACTGGCACAATGTTTTGGTCTCATAAGCATATTATACAGCTGTATGTGATTTACATCTAACAAAACTGTAAGGAGATTAATTACTGCTTCTTAAGGCACTGGAAAGTAATGTAAAATCAATTACTTCATTGTTGGCAAGGCTAAACCGCATGGTGTCAGGCAGGACAAAAATAAAATAAATACAGCACTCTTAACTCTCCATTACAGGTTCCCATTACCAAAGACTTTTCAGATACATGGAGATGATCATGTAACATAGGATAGTTAGCTAATTTTTAACAATGGGACATTTCTGAATTTCAGTGATTATTAGATATAAAAGCATTTTAGAACTACAATGGTCTTTTGTATTTCACTGAAAACTGCTGAAAAATTCCACAGATAGTGAATAGCAGCCCAATGTTTTATCCCTGCAGAGAAACAGCCATGTATTTAGCAGTTGATAATCAATGCATAACTCAGTGAGAATAACTCAATTCTTCTCAATCTAGTACAGTGTTTACAATATTAAGCTGTGTTACATTTCATTAGGAATTTTAAGCAGTTCATGATAAAGAATTAGATGAGTTTTTAATTGTGGATTTTTGAGAATAAGGTTGAAAATATTTTTCCTTAGCAAATTAAGTAAATGTATAAGCACCTTCCCCTCTTATCTTCATTTTTTCTCAATTTTCTGATGTCCTTCTTCCATGGTTTCTTTAGAACACGGGATATTTTATAGAAGCAGCATACATTTGTTGAGAACAGACTAAGATCCTCCTGGCCAGTAGTTTGGGCAATCAAAACAGGAATAGGCTAGGCTGAGCTTAGTCTCCTTTCCTCTTCCAAAGTTCAGAATATACCTCACAGTAAAAGGCCCACTCTCCATGGCAAATCACACATGGTGGAGGCATACCATAGTGCAAGTCTGCATGCCTGGGACAAAGATTCACACTTCCAGCAGCTGCAAAGCAGTATAATGTCTCATTAGTTGGGAAGGAGGCAGAGAGCAGTGACAGTGATGTGAAAGCCAATTTTGTGTGCACTGCTAGAGGGAAGATAATGGGGGGTAAATCTAATAAATCCAAGACTGCTATTACTATAGTGTTTATTAAATTCTTTAGAGTTTTACATGGTTAATAATGACTCCAAATCCAAGTATTTGGTGACAAATCAGGGAGCCTAATTCTTGGTGTAGAATATATATGCTAACTGGAAAGGAAGTCCTGCTGTGCTTTGTCTAATTTCATTATACAGTCCCAAAAAATGTATTTGAAAAAACACTTTCAACTGAGATGAATCAGATCCATGAACATTAAAAACACAAATGTTCAAAGATGTTTGAGTAGTAATTGCACACTGTTCTGACCAGTGGAATGCCATTTTCAAACTTGTCTGGTAGTAGATATTTTAAATTATTCCACCCTGATTCATAACAAGGTAGTTATTTATGTTTTTATTTGTGTATTTATTCTACATGCGAGGCAGGACATCACTACAGCAGTTCAAAAATATTGAAATGAAATTAACATTATAATCAATAAAATGAATGAACATTATAATCAATGTCCCACAATGTTCTAAATAATATCATTTTGTAATCTTCAGGTAAAACAGAACCATAAAATGTAAAATCCTTCAGAAAACTTGTACATTTCACTGACAATTTCAAATTAATTTCGTCATCCACCATAAAAAAGCTTATAAGTCAGTGCTAGTTGATCCCAAAACAGGTGAGATTTTGTCTGTAAGAACAATAGAGATAGCCACAAAAATAAGTTTTGAAGAACAAGAATTCTGAAGAACAAATACTTCCTGGGACATTCATTATGGAAAGAAAAAAAAAAAAAAAAAAAGAAACTGTTTTCTGCTCTTGTACAAGGAGATAAATTTTCCTGGACTGAAATGTGGAGGAATGACTTGGTTCTGCAGCCACTTCCAAGCGGGTCACAGATCAAGCCCCTGCAGACTGTGGCTCTGTTGTGCATTAGGGATTGATAGAGAATCCATGAGCTCTCCCACACAGATGCCTCATATGTTCTCTCATCTGATCATTGGAAAAAAGATGGGTGTGAACAATTGTAAGAACTACTGGCAAAATAAACACACAAGCTGTTTTTGCCTCTTCTCCATTTGCTTAAATGAAAATACTCAAATAAAGCAGTGATTAGGGAGAAACTTCTCTTTCTGTCATTGGTCAGGAATGTGACTGCCTTAAGATAAGGCTTGGCAAAATCATTTCTGGCCAGAGCCTTGGCACACTGAATTAGATAGGAATCTAATTGTGTCCTTCGAACAGCTGGTCTTTAAATACTTGTCTGATGAGAAAACATGGTGAAATTTCCCATTCAAGTTGCTTAGAGTCATAACAGCCTGAATACCTAAGAATGGTATCTTGTGGGTAGCAAATCTCTTCTGAGAGCAAAAAAAAAGTTCTCAGATTACTTAGGTTTTGGTTTTACTGGCTAATCACCTCCTGACTAATCCTCCACAAAGTTGAAGTCTCGGTGATTTCCTCTTACCTCCTTCCTGATTGGAAAGTTATATTCATCCAGACAGGAAGCAGGAGCAATCTCGTGCGACATACACAGTCATGAACAAACACTTTGAAAAATGAGCAACAACAAAATCTCACTCATGAATTTTTTTCCTATAAATTATTCCCTCATTTCCAGCATATTACTATGAAAAACAGTACAGAAAGTGTTAAAGAAAGTGTTAAATGATATCTTCTCAGAAGAAAATATGCTGATAAGGAGCAGCACATGTGATGTCACAGGCATTTCTTCTTAGCTCACTTTCTCTTGCTCTTTCCACTTTCAGCTCCTCACCTAGCTGAAATGTGACTAAAAAAAATTATTAAAATGTCAGAATGCTTGATCATTCACTGTCCATCTTATTTTTATCATCTACACAGACAGATGCATGGAATTGTGGAAGGAAAATGGTAACTCAATGAGGCTGAATTTACTACCCATTTAAAAGATGACCATCATGATTTGCTACTTACTCTTTGTGAGTGCCTGTAAATATATATTGAGAGAGATGAGTGAGTGCATTAGTGAGTGTTTGTATACATGTGTGGTTGTGCATGTTGTATATGGTTGAATCTTGAAATCGTTGGAAGATTTATTTTTGGTGGGATGGGTGACACCACATATATTTGTCAGCACAGCTTGCCTCCTTAGAAAACTGCAATATTATTAAGAGGCATTAAGCACCGAATTATCCTGCCTGTCTGTAATATGAAACCTTCATGAATATTTCATAGGTCCCTTTTTGCAGTATACATGCTAAGTAGAGTTTGTTATGGTTGCACTTGCAATTTTATAGTTAAATATATATTAGTGCTTTAATTATTAATCCTAATATGCAGTCTGATAAAATAGTCTCTGGAGTAGACAAGTTCTCCACGAGTAAAGGTAAAATACATCTGGGATAGAAATGATCACCCTCTTCCCCTTTGAAGAATTTAACTGTTCTTCACTAAAACTGAATTCATGTAAGTTCTATGAACTCTTTCATAGTGGATGGATTACTTCATCCTCAGTTCCTCTCTAAGGCATATTCATCTGGGGAAGGTCACTATCAGATTGGCTTATCTATGGGAGATGTCAAGGAGGGACTATTCATCCTATTTTTCACATAAAAGACCTGCAGTCTGCCTCACTTTGTGAGCAACGGCATACTCCTATTTCTTCATCATTATGAGTGCTGCTGAGAAATGGTAGGACAGCATTCGCCCATATTTGCGTGACTAAATTCACGCTGTAAAAAAGCATCTGATCTTTCAGTCTGCTGACTAAATAGCTAGAGAATGCCATTTGCAGGATTTCCTTGAACTCAAAAAGCAAAAAAATAAAAAGGCTCTGAGTTACATGTGGATGGTGAATCGCTTAGTTGTGAGTAGAGCCGTGACCATGAAGTGTGCAGACATGTAGTAAAGATTGTTCCTGTTGCCTAATTCCTTCTGAGAAGCAGTCATCAGCAAATATTGATCTACCAGATCATTACACCACATGACTACATATTTTAGTATACAACATATCTAGAAGTGAAAACACTAATTATTATTTGGATTCCAGTGGCCCAGAGATGCTCTTGCATTTGCAGTACTTTTGAAGACAATATTTGAAACATATAGACATACAAAGAATCATTGTTTTTACAATGTGTAAAGAGAAGCCAATGTACAGAGATCAGTGTCTACCACTGTTTTCTCTTTCACTATTATCTTGTGGATGTCTCTGTGCCTTCCAGATATCTCTTGCCTTATAGTTTTGGAGGGCAGACTGTCTACTTGTATTTGTAAAAGCTACTTCTATGCCAACAAATAAAATGGTCTTGTGCCACAGCCAATCCTCAGTCCGAAGCACACAGCGAGATTCCCACCTAAACTTTCTCCTTTCACTCCTCAAGGTGATCTTACCTCACTATACCATCACTAGGAACTATCCCAGACTTGTGCCATCCTTTGGAGCAGCCTCAGCTATTGTCTCAAGGTTTACTACATAGTGCAAGCCAAAACCACGTGCAAAGGAGTGGGGTGATAACTAAACAGCTGTGGGAGACCATTCAAGCCTGAATCTGTTTCGATAGTCTAGGAGGCGCTTCTAAAGTACATGGAGCCTGCATTTGGGCTTCTTTAAGCAGTGAAATATGGTGAAAGTATTTCTGAGGTTAAGAAGCTCTGGTTACTAGTAAGCAAGTTGAAAATCCCTGTTGCTTCATCACTAAGCTTCATATTCATGTGTCAGGTCAGAAATATATCCCTACTACATAAAAGGCAAATGAGATTATCCTAGTTCATTTTTGTAGTGATTCTAGAGTCTTACAGTCCCCAAAAAATTTGTTATGCTCATAAAATCTTAAAGTATCCCAGTTGGAAGCAACCCACAGGGAACACTGAGTCCAACTCCTGGCTCCACACAGAAGTACTTAAAAATTAAACCCTCTATCTGAGAGTGTTGTCCAAATGCATCTTGAATTCTAGCTGGCTTGCTACCATAACCTGTTATCCTTGAAGCCTGTTCCTGGGGTGCTTGTGTTGCTGATTCACCCTGATACATATCCTATGCATCTATCTACCTAGTCTTCTACTGTACTTGTCACAACTGTCTCTGACTACATTTCTATTAAAGGCAAGATTCCAATATCGCTCTTATTTTCCTTATCTTCTTTGGAAAAAAAAAAAACCTTTATTGAAACTGAGTACCAAATAGATAAATTAGCACCTCTTTCCCATGGAAAGTCAATAGAATTCCATTATCAAAATTGTACTCAGTGCAATGATGTTCTGTGACATCTCTAAATCACTGAAAGATAATTAAAATATGAGTATGAACTTTAGGACCTTTATTCTAACTGAATAAGAAGTCTCAAATTCCATGTTTTCTTGTCTTAGGTTGAATTTTGCTCACAACAAGTGGAAAATGAGACAGTCATACTGGTGATTATCTTCTAGCTGTGTACTAGATAATAGGAAATATAAAATATGACATTTTCCAAAAAACAACTTAATGAACAATTGAAGCAATCAGCAAAAGTTGAGATGAAGTCTATTTCCTATTGATCTTTTGTAAACCAAAACCAGTTCTTTCCTTTTAAAACCATATTTTTATTCAAGCAGCAAGATGATGCTCTGATCACTGCTTTGGAAGTCCAGACAGATTTCAGTGATTTCTTCCAGTTTTCTATTAATTTATTTAAATTAGTTAAAATACCAAAGCCTAAAAGTTATTCTAACAAGCTGATTAATCAATGTCAAAATATTGACATTTCAGTTATTACAAATATTATATGTGTAAAATTGTACAAACATAGACTGTTAAACAAATTTGAAAGAATGCTTAATATTTTTTGAAAAATATTCATGCACTTTTTTAGCAAATTTCTATTCTCTGCTGTCATGGTATTCTAGTTATCTTAAACATTCAAGTGGTCCTAACTTTATTGGCACAGAGCTGTGAAAAAAAAAAATGAAAAGGAACTGTGGAACTGCATTCAGCAATTTTTGCTAAATCTCAGCATGCACTTTTGTACTCAGCAGCACATGTTCTTCAAATTCTTACACAAACATTTCATGAAGGAAGAGAAGCCCTGTGATTTAAAACTAAGTTGTACACCTAGCAAGATGAGTATTTATGAACATTTTGCTGTCTAGATCCTCATCCTGCAATGAAACCAATAAAAACACAGCAATTTAACACTAGCTGAAAATCTATGCTTAGTGTAGAAAATCTAATATTTTGCAAGAAATAAAAAAAAAAACTTAAGCCGGTTAATTCTGGAATATTCAGTGTTCAGCTCTGTAATTAATATGTCTGAATATCACAGAAGTCTAATCTTATGGAACTACTATAACTCTTCTAGTACCACATATTTTGCCATTCTCTGCTCAAAAGTAATGCCAGCAAGAACTCTGCTTCTGAATGTAAATAAGACTGTTGAGGAAAATTGTTGTATTTAGATAGCAGGTCCCCAAAGACCAGGATTCGTGTGCAAAAGTGAAAAATAATGTGCTTGGGAAATAAATAAAGAAATCTAATTGGTTTTAGATGTACTTGATGTGGTTGAAGTCAACTGTAGTTTAGTGGTAGCTTTCTTTATTTAGGATCTGAATATTCAGACCTCGGTAATATTTTAACTGTACTGAATGATTATCACTATATCTATCCAATTTTACATCCTCTTAACTTTAAATGAAGATTCCAGATTTCATTTCGTACTGCTCGGCAGTAAGGAACAGCCTAAGGAACATTTGAAATACTGTCAACTCTGATGCACAGATCTATTGAGAAGTAGCATATTCTTCAGTCCTGAAATGTACCTTTGAACAGAAGAAGCGGACTAAGGGCAAACACCTAACACTTTCACTTACAAAGATGATGCTGCACACAACCATCCCCTAAAAAGCAAAGAATGTTTTACAGCAAAGTGTATTTGCTTCTGAAGAACCAGACACACACATATATACAAAAAAAAAGTCATTGCAGTCAAAACCCTTTAACATTTGTCTAAATAGTATAAACACCTATTCCTAAAAACCCAGGAGGTAGGAGTGAAATCAAATGAAATTCTGTCTCTTTCGAAAAAAAAGGAAATTGTGCCTGACATACATCAAAATTCCACCCCAAGAAATACAGCAGGATGGATTATAAGAGAAACAATCTCTACACTTTTGCTGCCAATTGGTGTTGGCTCCAGCTCTGGTATGTGACAGGAGGTCGCAAACTTGAATTGCACTACTGAAGTGCTGACTTGATAGAAAAATCTAAAGTTCAATTGTTGCCAAACTGCTTCCTCCAGGTAACAGACATTTATCTATTTGCATGCTCTGCACACACAATCTTCTGTAAAGCTGCACTCTTATGTCAGTATCACCATAAACCACAGTCAAGGAATATCAGTTAATGAACTGAATTTTGTTGAAAGTGTTTCCTAGTAAAGAATTGTAAAGCAGGCTTCATTATTTTATATTTTTCCAGTACATATTGCAGCATGCTTATCATAATCCCTTTGGAAGTAAACCTTATTTACAATGAAATTGTTATTTATGTTAAAAAATTTCACAGCACAGGTCTTTTACAAAAAGTTTTGGGAGAACAATGCTTGGTCATAAGTTAAGTACAGCTTCTTTCAACAGTCCAACTTCTTACAAGACTTTTCTTTCACATTTGATTAAGTAATGAACAGTCTGGATGCTTTCTGGGTAAGTGTATAATATTTTCTTTTGTTGGAAAGTATATTTTATAAAGATTAAATGTCTGGACTGAAAGCAAAAAATAATGAAAGGAAAGTAAAGCAGAATGTCATCAGGAAGGGCCTAACTAAAGCATTTGATTTGCTTCCTTCTTTTATTTATTTATTTGTTAATATTAAATAAAATCTAAAACTCTGTATAAAGTGCTAAGTAATTATTATAATAATTATTTATTTTTTACAAAGCCAGGTTTGACAAGATACGTGGTCACTCATTTCCTCATACATTAATGATAAATTAGATATGGAGAAACAACCAGCAGATTTCTTATATATTATTACAGCTTCAGCAAACCTTTCACTGATCGTGACAGATAATGATGTTATCATGCAACTGAGGCTGTGCAAAGTTTTCTACTAACAGAAAGCGAAGCCTTTGTTCAGAACAAGCAGCGAGGGCTGCCATATCTGAAGTATGGTAGTGAATGGCCAGATGTGAGACATTGATTATCTCTCCTTGTGAGGAGGGATCTTCCTGCCAGCAAAAAAAAACCAAACCAAAACAAACAAACAAACAAAAAACATTTTAGATGACTTTGTTTTGCTTTTTGAGCTCAAAAATATTAAATAAAAAAATAAATAACATAATGCTTTCATGCAAATCCACCCCTGCCTGCTCTCTCCATGAAGGTTCTGTGCAGTCTCAAAAACTATCCTCAGTTTAGGACTGCTTTCACAGAGTCACAGAGTCACAGAATTGTAGGGGTTGGAAGGGACCTCTAGACTGATCTCTTAATTGTCATAAATCACAGCTACATCAACATTAACCCAATAGGGGTTTACCACTGACATCTGGATTCTGGCTAATCAGTTTCAGTTGAGATGATCCTATCTTTTGCTATCTTCCCACAGTCCCACAAGATGGGCTTTTTGCCTATCATCTTCTTTCTCTACAATGAACAACACTAACTCAGCAATTAAATTCCCTGACCTGTTAACGCCGCTACTTTGGCCATGGTTGTGATCCATTCACATCTTTCAGGCTGACCCAAAGAGCTTCCCTTTGAACCCATAAATTTTAACCAGCTGATTTAGCTCCCTAGTCCTATCATACCATCTCTAAAAAGTTAGGGAAAAAATAAATTGTCTGGATGAGACTTCACTGAGGAAATCTAGGTAGCATGAATATGAATAATTTATCCATCAGCAACCAGAACAAGAAATCAACAATTATTCCTCAATGAAGTCCTCTTCCTCCTCCTTTCTCAGCATTCATGCATGCTGCCTTAGATTCATGTCATGTTTTGCAATATGCAATACAGCATATCTGCAAATAGGAGATTATCAGCCCAAACCAAGCAATGCAGCAAATGCAGGACAATATTTGCTAACATGTGTAGTACTATTTGAGGACAACCCTGAGTTCATAGAATCATAGAATCATAGAATGGCTTGGGTTGAAAAGGACCTCAAAGATCATCGAGTCTCAACCTCCCTGCCAAGTGCAGGGTCACCAACCACTAGACCAGGCTGCCCAGAGCCACGTCCAGCCTGGCCTTGAATGCCTCCAGGGACGGGGCATCCACAACCTCCCTGGGCAACCTGTTCCAGTGCGTCACCACCCTCTGTGTGAAAAACTTCCTCCTAATGTCTAACCTACATCTCCCCTGTCTCAACTTAAAACCATTCCCCCTTGTCCTATTGCTATCCACCCTCACAAACAATCGATCCCCCTCCTGTTTATACGCTCCCTTCAAGTATTGGAAGGCCACAACGAGGTCTCCCCGGAGCCTTCTCTTCTCCAAACT
>NC_034411.1:65191988-65241260 GCF_002078875.1 Numida meleagris
ATAGTTGGCCCTCCGGGCTGCCAGCGCACACTGCTGGCTCATGTCCTGCTTCTTGTCCACCAGGACCCCCAGTTCCCTCTCCACAGGGCTGCTTTCAAGTACTTCTTCCCCCAGGTTGTATAAATACCTGGGAGTGCCCTGGCCCAAGTGCTGCGCCCTGCACTTGGCCTTGTTGAACCTCATTAGTTTCTCGTGGGCCCACTTGTCCAGCCTGTCCAGGTCCCTCTGGATGGCTTCCCTTCCTTCCAATGTATCGACTGCACTGCTCAGTGGTGTCATCTGCAAACTAGCTGAGGGTGCACTCGATTCCATTGTCTATGTCATTGATAAAGACATTGAAGAGCACCGGTCCCAGGACTGAGCCTTGGGGGACACCACTCGTGACCGGCCTCCACCCTGACATAGAGCCATTTATCACAACTCTTTGGCTGCGACCAGCCAACCAGTTCTTAACCCACCGAGCAGTCCATCCTTCAAATCCATACCTCTCCAATTTGGAGAGAAGGATGTGATGAGGGACCCTGTCAAAGGCTTTGGAGAAGTCCAAGTAGATGACATCCATCGCCCTCCTCCCATTCACCAATGCTGTCACTTCATCGTAGAAGGCCACCAGATTGGTCAGGCAAGATCTACCTTCATCGTGGAAGGCCACCAGATTGGTCAGGAAAGAGTTGTCTTTCATTTGTACAAAAGACTTGAAACTAAAGTCATTAGAAATAAAATAATACTTCCTTATAATAGAAATTAAGAAAGGAGTGTAACCATTGAATGATTGTTGGTAATGAACACTAATCATCACAATTCATGCTACACATAGGCGTACATCAAATAGAAATAGATATTTTGCCAAAACAGAAATATTTAAAACTGAATTAACAATATTACCCTATTTCTGTATATAGGGCCCATAAAGGACAAATATATTTCTTGCAGCACAAAAAGACCCAGCTTGCATGGAGTGCAGGTTAGTGCAACACTGAAACCCACGTTACTGGCCTCTTGAACTCCTCAAGCTTCACATCAGCAGGAGGAGCACATGCTTCCACTCAGCAGCTGGCATGTGGCCACTCACACCTAGCAAGGGCAGGGTAGGTGGTAAGTCCTCAGCGCTGGAACAAAAGGTTATTTCTGCAAGAAAGATTAAAAGTAATGCTACTTCCTATATTATCTGAGACATCTTTGAATCATAATGAACTTACTAAAGATATGTAGTTGCTCTGAAATTAATGTCTTTTATTTATTTCCATGGAAACTACAACAGCTACACAGAGCAAAATAACACCATTTGATAGAGCAAATTCTCAGCTACAAAAAACTATTTTTCAACACAGTCACCACTATTAGCTATACATTTTTTCCAGCAACAATCAAGAACCTCTATGCTGTGCTCATAAAAATCTGCACCGCTGGAGGTGGCAGCTGTGCATGGCCATCTGGAACATGGCTTGACTTTCATGTCACTGTCACCACTGCTGAAATGCACCACCTTCTGCCTCACTGTGCTCACATCCAGTGTTTGGTCTCCATCAACATTCAGCAAGCATCAATGAATGTCAGTGTGTGACAATTTTTCCTCATGGAGGAATTTATTCATACACCTTTGCTTCATATGCACTTCCATGTCAGCCACCGTTTTGTCAGACTGCCCCTCTGCTGCGAACTGTCACACGGTAACAAAATGGAATGGAATATTGGCAGGAAGGTTTAACCTCTACTGCCATACCACCAAAAGCTGCCTCTGATGTCTTGGGCCAACATCATAAAATTGAAGGCAAAGCTTTCAGAGCAGCCCTCATAATGGCCACCCAAGCACTCTGTTGAATAGAAAAGATGAAGAACCATGGGATTCAAAAATGCAGTCACCCTTTCTTTGTCTCATTTTCTATCACTTTATTTAATAACATTGCAAATCAGAAGACAAAGTCTAGTATTAAAAATAATGGGATAGAGAAGACAACGACTGCCTGAAGGAGTCCAGCTGCGCAGCCTGGGTTCTGCTTTCAGGCACGTTTTGTGCAAAGTAAGTGAAACTGAAAGCTTATAATAAAAGACCAGTGATCTTCAAGGTTTCATAACTTGTTTTGTAGTTCATAGGAGATTCGCTGAGACCATGCTGGCACAGATGAGAAACAGAAGTGAAAGCAAGGAGGAATTTGCATACAGAGTACAAAATTCATTGTTCGTGGCAAAACTGCCCTTGATTTGCTTCAGTCACTGCAACAATCAGCCCAGCCAACTGTTTACATGCTCTCCATTGTGTGAGTGTTGGCTAGGAAATGGCAGGCACAGGGAGGCTTGCTTTCCACTTACGCCCTGGGGAACAGCAGGAGTTCACACACTTGACAGACAGACAGGAAGACAGGGATCTTTTTCCAAGAAACAAGAGCATGGCTTACTTGTTCTTATTGTGGCGATGGAGCCGGGAGCACATACAGCTTGAAACGGCATAGTCTAGGTTTTAAGGGAGGAAGGTTGAAGATTTAAGTAAAGTGTCTAGAAACAGCTAGACAAAGAGCTTTAAATTACACATTCCCCCTAAAACACCTTGCACCTTGCACCTAAGTGACCAGAGATATTCAAGGTCAGGCTGGATCAAGGTCAGGCTGGACCAAGATCTGAGCAACCTGATCTAGCTGTAGGTGTCCCTGTTCGTTGCAGGGGAGTTCGACTAGACGGTCTTTGAAGGTCTCTCCCAACTGAAATGATTCTCTGACTGTATGACTATGACTTTTAAGTAACTTTTCCTGAGCAAACCGGGTAAGTGAACTAGCAAAATATATTCATGCCTATGTAACAACTAAAAAGGGTCTAACAGAAAGATGAAACTCAGTCTGTACTTTTCCTGTACAAGCGCTTCAGTATTATTGCTGTCATATCAACATAGTCACATCTGTAAAAATATTAAGCTCTCAAATTTAAAAATAATTACATCAAACAGAAGGCCCATGAAAGGCAGTCTCCCTGTGCTCCCCCCACGCTCCCCCATTATCCCCCTCCCCACCTCCTGCATTCACAGCGTTCTTAATAGGTTTTTGTTGATAGGTTTTTCCTTGACTCACCCAGGTTTGACTTGCAATGCATGGATGGAGACACTTCCCTAAGCTATTTGTCAAACTTGGTAGAAAGGCTAAAACTCAGCATTACTTAAGTTGCACAGTCTTACATCTGCTTTCTAGAACAAGAAAGCACATCTCTGTGGAATAGGGTAAGTTTACAGTCCCACGATTGGAAGTGTTCATTAACCAATTCGTTTTTACGATGTTCATAGTTTAAGGAATTAAAAGATTATCCTATGGTTGAGATACTTACAGACCATGGCTTCAGCTGAGATTTTTTTATATTTTACTTTTGATTTTGTTTTAAAGTCTGAATTGTAACCATTACTATTCAGGCAAAGCCCAAACTTACTGCTGGATGTGAATGCATAGGCAATGTGTTGTTACTGCAGATGATAATCAGTAGTCAGACACATTCAAATGCTTATATTTCTCTTTCAGACTGTAGGGGAAATGTGCTCCAGATCTTCACTGACTATAGGCAAAGAATTCTCAATCAGCAGTAGTCAGGTCTTTCTTATCAGCCTGCATGCTAGAATGACGTGATATGCACCCCTGAAAAGCATTCACTGTGCTGAAAGTGGTCAAAATGCAATGATTAACCTACAGACTTCAAGAGCAAGGGAAGGGTTCCTTAGCCAAAGAAAATATAAAAGAATGTGTACTTGAAAAGAGAGAAGTCAGACTATCAGCTATCATAAGGCTGAATCCTCCAGTGAAACAAAATATCCAGAAATATAATTTAATAAGGTAGAAGGCAAAGCAAGAATTTTACACCTCTATTAAATTTTCCTTAGAAGTTTTCTCTGCAAATACAAAAAAGATGAGAATACCATTTCCTTTATATGGATTATTAAAGTTTAGTAAGTTGTGATTTATTTGAACAGGACTAATGACTTAAAATGGAATGGCAATAGCAAAGAAATGATAAACTACAAATCTAGTGTATAACACTGCTTAAAACCTAAACATGTGTTTATAGTTGCTGTTTTGGGATAGCTGCCAAAGAGACATTTTACTTAGCAAGTTACCTTAGTATAAGTGTTTTTCTTTCTATAAACAACTAAAAGTGTCTCAAAAACAAAACAAAACAAAAAAAAAAAAACAAAAAAAAAAAATAATAATGGGGGGAGATCATATTTGCCTGCTGCTAGGAAGCACCAGAAATCCAATTTTCAGAGGCCTTTCCATGCTTGTTTAATTAAAAATTCATTTTTTATTATCATCTGGGTAGAATTTTGAGAAAAAGTAAATGCTACCTAGTAGTATAATCTAGTTACATAATAAAGAAGCAGTTCCTTAGCATGCAAGCCAATTGTTGTCGAAAGTCATTGTAATTCACAGAAGGAAATTGTGCTTCACTTTTCAGAAAGTTAGTTGAAGAAGTAACAGACAATATGCACACCACTGTGGACTACTAACAACAGAAAATTTTCTTTGCAGCCCTTTGAGGTAAAGAACTGAAAATAAATGAATCTTATTCCTGAAGAGTTATCCTGTAACAGTAACCATAATATACTTGAATTAGTCTCAAAAAATTGGAGGAAATAAAAACAACAGAAAAGTCCACTATGGAATATTTACCACTAAAAACATTTACTTCATGAATTATAACATAAAAATTATGATTGAAAGGAAACAATAATAAAAAACAACATTTAAGGTCATTGAATTAGATGCCCACAGTAAGAATAGACACCATGAAGCTACAAAAATTTATAAAAAGGTATTCTACAAAATGTGCTCTTATTCAACTGAAGAAAATGGTGAACAGATTAAAGTTCAGACAATTAAATATAAATCATAATAAAGCTGGCCCAAACACATTTTTCTGAGCAACTTGCTAAAGGAATAGAAACTATTAATGAAAACATTTTTAAAACTCCAGGAGTAGGAAGCTTTCTGAGAGCTAGTAGGGCCAATATGTAAGTGAGTTGAAAAGGAGAACTAAAAGAAAATAAGGCAGAAGAATTTGGGGGGTAGCTGTCTGGTCATCCAGGGTAGAATTCTCCAGTATCCTAATCACAGAATCTCAGAACCACAGGACAGTTGAAGTTGGAAGGGACCTCTGGAGGGCATCTGGTCCATGTCCCCTCCAAATAAAATTAGCTTTTTTGGAAAATATCAGATCATGAGTACCAGACTTTATTTATGCTAAAAGTAAAATGAAATTCAAATACAAAATTAATGATCTACCAATAGTTTGAACTGGAAAAATAATAGATTTGAAACAAAAACTAAGTAGTTAAACTTGAGAGTAGACATTGAAAATGTTGCACTGATCAGTTTAATTCAATCTTCATACATGTAAAACAATATACACTGTGGACAAAGAAACAGTGTGCTTACATACATACATGAAGATTTTCACTAGTAGGTGTGGAAAAGTTATCTGGGGAATGCTGTGCAATGTTTGAGGAGAACATCAATGATAAAAACTACCATACAGAAAGTTTAGATACACTAAGAAAAAAAAAAAAAAAGGAAAAACAAGCCTGGAAACTTTTTGCCTCTGTTCTTGAATGTTTCATGCAGTTCCATTTTCCTTGTCTCAGAAATGACACAGTTAAGTGAAAAAACACTAGAGATGAGAAAGACTGGAGGCACTGAACAATCTTCATCCAAAAAGAAGTACAAGGTAATAAGCAAAAAGATTAAGAATTGTCCTGATTGAAAGAGAACAGCTAAAAGATAATCAAGTATAAGTCAACAAAATCATGATTCATAAGATCATGAATGAAGTTGTGATCTTTCTCACAGTGTCCAAGTATGAAGTCACTCAATGAAATTAACAAGGAGCATGTTTATAATCAAAATAAAAGGAAGAACTTATTTTGACACATTGTCCTAGTAGTGCCAGGGGATGTTGTCTAGACTAAAAATAGATATAAAATAGAAAAAGAATAGCTGGAGGAGAGGCCATGAGCAGGCTAATAAAGTCAGTGGCTTGGACACAACCTAATACAAAGGAAATCCTTAAACCACTAAATACTACAAGCTGGAAGATGGAGACACAGAATAACATTTCTGTACCTACTCTCATTCTTCAGTGTACTGATGACTACCAAAGGCAGGGTGGTAATCTAATGAAACATTTGATCAGAGCTAGTGCCATCATTCTTACTCATATTTATAAGAATATTGAGTGAAAGTTGATGAGCTGATAGTCAAGAGATAAAATCAAGAAATGAGTGAAGTCTAACAATACAAGGAACACTGTGAAAAAAATATTAGGACAATCACAGCATGAAGAATTAGATGGATACAAGGCCAAGCTTAACATTTTTTTTACTTGCATGGGCCACTTGTACGGGCCACTGCACTAGAGGAATCCAATACTGTCCTGGTTCAGTTAACCACCAGGGATACATTCTGCTGCTTCTAGAAATGGAGCAAGTGGACAAAACAGTTTTGTATATGTCATGGTTTTGTGATTTTTGGTTATTGGTATTCCACATCATAACATCATGTAGTGGATATACCTGGTTCTCAGAAGAGAAGGACTACTACATTCTCCACGGTACTTTTCTCCTCTGTTACCATTTCCAGCCGGAGGGAAAAGATAAAAGCTCACAGTATAAAAACTTGCAGATCACGAGACCTCGTCCCTTTTTCCGCCATCTCTCGTCTTGGCAGCACCTCGCTCTCCAGCCGTCTTATCGTCGGTAGTAGAGTAAGGCCTACCTTGATTTTGGGACGTTCTCTCTCTCTGTATTGGATTTATCAGCTTAAATTGTAATTATATTGTATTATAGTGTGTTGTTTTGCATTCCGATATCTTATTTAGTAAATTAGTTTGTTTCTCCTCAGATTGTTGCCGCTGTTCTTTGCTCTCAGGGCCATCTCCTTACCCTTTTCCCCTTTTCCCTTTTCCCGGGACGTGGGCTCGTGGATCCCCCGTCCCCTTTGTCACGGAACCGGGCCGAACACCCATAAACCGTTGACAGTATAGATGCATGTCCTGATCACATCCAAACTTTCTCAGACAGTCCTGGAGGAAGAAAGGATGGGAAGAAAATGGAAAGCACATGCAGTATTCAAACAAACGACATATAGTGCAATCATTTTTGAGATTCTGTTTAGAAGTATATGCTCTCCCAGTGACTGGGGGTAGTCTCCTAAATCATACAGATTTACTTAATGCAGACTTCAGTTTTATTTCTGAAGATTAACTCCAGTTAGAGATGACCTTTGGTAGAATGACCAGCAGGCTGTGAAGAAGCTGTATAGATGACATAACGTCAATAGTTAAGAGAAATCAATAGGTGAGAATAAAAAGTTTATGAGGATAGATCTTAACATTTCTTTTTTGGTCACATTGTTGTCCTTTATCTCATAATAATTTCTTTTTTAATGAGCATTCGCTGTCCATTTTTCTCAGCAAGAATTTCTTGAGTTATCAGGTACAGGCCTGTTACGCAGCTCCATTCATTCAGTTGTGTCATTTCCTCGTTTCATTAAAGACAGCTTTCATTTCACAGTCCCAGCATGGGTTTGTTTTTGGAGGAAGGAGTGGAGTTCAACTCACTGTGTTAATAAAGCTGCTCAAGGTTCCAGGTTGTTATCTTTAAATCTACCCTGCAAGGACAATTGCTTCCCATTACAAACAATAATAATAATAAATTCAAACTCTGTTGTTACTGAAAGGCAATTTTTCAGATCACTTTCTGCCAACAAAGAGCCACGGCTAAAAATGAATATTTTACTATGGTTGCAGATGATACTGTTCTCTCTTTGATTCAGTACACACCAGAGAAAGATCCACATGTCTGAGTGGATTTGTACTTTCTTTATCCCTGTGCCTCAGAAGCACTACTGAGACTGTAGCAGGCAGCAAGAAGATCACTTAAGTCCTCCAGCCTCCCTGCGATGCCATATTTAGCAGCACACTGTTCCTGCTAATATGCTTCTACACTATTAACTTTCACACTAAGGGGATGGTCATTGTTACTTCAGTCCCTCTTAAAGTAGTATTTGAGACTCATCCCCTCTGCCTTTTCTGCAGTGGTCTGCTGGAAGATATTTATACATATTGATTTCTAGAAGAACTAAAGTGCCAGAACCTAAAAGAAACTGTGCATGGTGATACACGGAGTGGCAATTCCAACAAGTGAGGTGGCAAGCTGAGAGCATGT
The DNA here is from genome assembly GCF_002078875.1 of Numida meleagris. Taxonomy (NCBI): domain Eukaryota; kingdom Metazoa; phylum Chordata; class Aves; order Galliformes; family Numididae; genus Numida; species Numida meleagris. Next base: position 65,200,180 of record NC_034411.1, read on the forward strand.
GACACTCTGGAGATGTTGCAGGGCTGTGAGCTGTATCTCTGCTGCCTGCTCCCTGCCAGGCGAGTACTGGCTGGTGCAGTCCAGGAGGGAGTTTTCCTTAGAAGCTGGCACCTGTCAATCTTAGATTTCATGATATCTGAGCAGTTTTTTTGAAAGCAAGCCCAGTTCTCTAACCTCCTAAATATGTCTCATGTTAGGGGTCTACCCTGTGGTTGCTTTAATTTATCACTTTAATTAGATTCACTACTACTGGAGACGTATGTATCCTGGATTGACAGTTAACTCTTGGTTCATTTTTAATATCAGTCAATATAAAGTAGAAAAATGTATAGGCTTGCTGTCGAAAAACAAAGATGTCAATTGCGAAGTATAAGATAAAATCACATACATCAGCAGGTAAAATTCACTTTACTCTATGCTTACAAACGTATTTCATTCTTACCAGCCCAGGGATATACCAGACCTGCTTTGAAGGCAAATGGAGAAGGCAGAGGATTGGGCTCACTTACAAATCTGGGGCTGAGCTAGCTTTCCCTTTTGTCCACTCCAACTGCTCAAATTGGAGCCATCTTCTCTTCTCCTACCCATTTGTTATTCTTAACTTGGATTATGCAAACATTTTCTCCTTTCAGTTCCCAAGGAACAGTTAATGGGATTCTGGGCAAAATACAAAGCTGTGTTATATTTACAATTAAAGCAACTTCAAAGGCATCACAGAATCCCAATTGCCAAAGCAGTGTACTGGATTACGTTAGAGGAAGTATCATTGTGCAAACTTGTAAAGCTGAATTCAAATCAAAATGATTTAAATATACAATGATAACATACAGCATGTCTCTATGAATCGATACAAGAAGACACATCATCCATACCAGTGGCAAAGTCCACTGAGACGAATTCAGACGAAAATCTCATATCTACACCTTTGTTTTCATCAGTACCAAAACAATAAAGGACTAGAGCCTGAACACTCTTTTTCAACTATCTCACACAGAACAATAATGGGTATTTTGTGAAATTCCAGCAGCCTCAAGTATAACCTAAGTGCCTATGTATTCCTCACAGTACAAATTTGCACGTAAAGTGCATATTGCCTTGACGATAGTTTTTTTGTTCTTTTGAACTTATTACCTGCATACCACCTCATCAATATATGACACCTATGATCAGCCTTCCTTTGGTGCCTTTCTGCCTAAAAATCTGATCTTTTAATTACACGTTCTTTCTTTGTGTATACAGTTGACATTTTTTCAATATTTAGTGGCATGATACCATTCTGAAGATATTTTAAAAGTAGTGACTTGGAATCAGATAGATTTAAACTTGCTTCACAACTGTCACTAGCAGCCAATGTCAGGATTAAAAAAAAAAAAACGGGGAAAAGGACTAAATGAGAAAATTCAGTAGCCAAACAGAGAAGTGTGAGAAAGAAGTTGAGATAAATGAAAAGAGAAACTCTAGAAACCACAATTTAAAAAGCAAATAGAGAGAAATAACAATGTCAGACTTTACAGACAGATTAAGAAATGGGAAGCCAGCCAACATAAGGAATGGAAGAACAATATTATAATTGTTTCTTGAGAGATATGGCAATGGGCCACTTATCCTGCTTGTTTTCACCTTGGGTTATTGCCCAGACTGGACAATTAAAAGGATATTTTTGTCATATAACCAGTCATTTTACTTTGCTGCTGTTAAAAAATGTCACTACCAACTGTGTGCATTGATTTAGGATTTTGTGATACAAAAAGCATTTGCTACAGTCCAGAAAGCTCAATGCACAGCCCTAATATGAGAAGTCTTTTCACATCTTGATGAGTTTTCAAATTAAAGGAATGACTTTCTAAGAAGTAGATGAAATCTTATTTTCTATATTTTCCCCACCAACGAAATTCTAAATAAAAACCAACAGCCAAATCCTATATTTATGATCACCTCCATTTTTACTCTCTTCCATCCTGATTGTTGACATTTGCCAAAAACACAATGAATCATTAAATAGGAACTTCTGAAGACTACTGTCTTGTATTTTCCATCCAGAGCTAAAGAATGGATGGTGGTGAGCGAATAGCGTTTTCCATTCGTGACTCTTAGCACATCTGTTTTCCAAGGCTCTTTTTAAGAGCTTCTATGTTTAGCAAATAAGGGGCCTTTTCTAGCTGCATCAGATCTCAAAGGATTAAAATATTTCTAGCACTGAAGCTTTACTATAGGTAGAGTTTTTAAGAATTTCAAAATTCAGTTTGGATCAAACTGATTCCAGTGGATTCAAACATTAAATTTATTTTAAAGGAAAAATAAAAATTGAAAGGCTGAATTCACAAATGGCTTTCATGCCACAGGAAGTGACTAACTGCTCCCATTCTACTTGTACCTGAAGAAATTTAAGCCCGTAACTGTCAAATTTCAAGACAGTATCTTGTTTATTGAGCTATGAGACCATCTCTTATAGCTGATGTTTCATATTACATTTTTCAGTTGTTACTGAGTGCAAGAAAGAGAATAAGTATTTTCTTAGTGACTAAGTATTGAACCCTGAGGTGGCGCACCTCAATTCCAGAATGCTTTTGGAATATATATGTGAAAAACATAGAAAAGTCCCCTACCACAGGCTGACTTAAGCTTGTCATTTAAGTTACTGCGTGGGAGACCTGAAAGGTGATTTCATAGAATCATTAAGGTTGAAAAAGAAAGACCACTAAGAACATCTAATCTGAGTGTTGACTTATCACCACCATGTCCACTCACCATGTCCCTCTGTGCTCCATTCACACATTTATTGAAAACCTCCATGGACAGTGAATTCACCATTTTCCTGGGCAGCCCATTCCAGTGCCTGACCACTATTTCAGAGAAGTTTTTCCCAACATCCAACCTGAACTTCCCCTTGTGCACTTTGAGGCTGTTACCTCTTGTCCTGTCTCTGTTGTCTGAGAGGCCAACATCCACCTCACCACAACCTCCTTTCAGGTAGTTGTAGAGGGTAATAAGGTCTCCCCGACTCTTCTCCTTACTAAACAATCCCAGTTTCCTCAGCTGCTCCTCGTAAGACTTATGTTCCAGACCTTTCACCAGCTTTGTTGCCATTCTCTGGACATGCTACAGGGACTCAATGTCTTTCTTGTAGCGAGGGGCCCAAAACTGAACATAGTACTCGAGGTGCAGCTGCATCAGTGGGATGATGATACAAGCCAGGACACCACTGGCCTTCTTGGCCACCTGCTGGCTCATGTTCAGCCAGCCATCAACCAACACTCCCAGATCCTTCTCCTCTGCACAGCTTTCCAACCACTCTGGCCCAAGCCCGTCGCATTGCCTGGGGTTGTTGTGACCAAAGTGCAGGACCTGGCACTTGGTTTTGCTGAAGCTCATACAATTGCCTTTAGTCCATCGATTCAACAAATACAGATCCCTCCATAGGACTTTCCTATCCTCAGGCAGATCAGCACTTCCTCCCAACTTGATGTCATCTGCAAAGTTACTGAGAGTGCACTCAATCCCCTCACCTAGATTATCCATAAAGATTTTAAACAGGACAGGCCTCAATACCAGCTCCTGGGGATCACCGCTTGTGACTTGTTATCGGCAGCATAGAGAAGATGGAACTGGGAATTAAATTCTGCCATAGCACTGACTAAAAGGCAGTTTTTCTCAGCTGAAAAGATTTGGGAAATTTTGGTTGAATTAATCAAAGATCTTTAGAAAAATAACAGTGCTTTCTTCCCTTGCTGTTTGGTTAGGGTTCACAAGTGGCTCAATACGTGAAAATGTGAAAATATATACTTTTGAAAAAACTAATAATTTTATTCACAGGCATTATTTTTCATTGTTCTTCTATCTTATAAACAATGTTTTCAAGTGTTGGCAGATTCTTGTAGTTTCCATTCTAATACTGCATTTTTTTTAGCTACAGTCTATGCCTGATTAGATTTCAGAAAAGAGACAGGGAAAGTTATCTATAATGTAAAATAAGCCATTAAATAGATATCTCATTGTATATATAGTTTCAAGTAAGGAAAAATAAACCATGAAGTAGGATGTTTCAGCTGATTTTGCTTGAAAATAGGTGGAGAAGTTCCTTTCCTCATTTCTCCAACATTTAGTTCTGAATTGATCAAATCAAAATATACAGTATCAGACTCAGATCTAAATTCAACATATCTCACACTAACTATCCTACTTTCTGCCCATGTATTCAAGATATATAAGCAGGTCAATGACCGCATTTCAAGGCTATTGTCAGTCAAGAGAAAACAAAATGGAACTGGATTGTAATTTTACCTACTATTTCATTTCATCTAGTCATCCTGTCAAGAAAACCAGACAGAAAAATAAAATAAAATCTTGGAAGAGAATTTATTTTCATTTATTTTCATTCATTACCAAAGGAAGTCTTGGAAATTAAAGAGTTCATTAGAGTTATATAGCATGATAGGGAGCAGAGGAATGAGGAGATAAACAGAAGTATCTTGATGCACTGTATCCTGGTACGCCCTGATTTTTAAAAATCAGTATCTGCAGCTGTTATCTCAACGCACTAGAAACTCTCTGGGATCACAGAGTTCACTTTGTCATAGAATCTCAGAATCATGCAGGTGGGAAGAGTCCTCTGGATGGATGAAAACTGAATATGAGCCAGCAGTGTGGGCTTGAAGCCCAGAAGGTCAACTGTGTCCTGGGCTGCATCAAAAGTGTGGTGACCAGCAGGTTAAGGGAGGGGATTCTCCCCCTCTACTTTGATCTTGTGAGATCCCATCTGCAGCTGTGGGGTCCCAGCATAAGAAGGGAGTGGACCTGTTGGAACAAGCCCAGAGGAGGGCCATGAGGATGCTCGGGGGGCTGAAGTGTTTCTCCTATGAAGACAGGCTGAGAGACCTGAATTTGTTTGGCCTGGAGGAGAGAAAGCTCCAGGGAGACCTCACTGCAGCCTTCCAGTAATAAAGGGGGCCTACTGGAAATATGAGTAGAGACACTTTGTCAGGGAATGTAGTGATAGGACAAGTGGTAATGGTCTTAACCTGAAAAAGGATAGGTTTAGATTAGATATAAAAAAGAAATTTTTCACTGTGAGAGTGGTGAGGCACTGGAATGGTTTGCCCAGAGAAGGTGCAGATGCCACATCCCTGTAAGTGTTCAGGGCCAAGTTGGATGGGATTTTGAGAAACCTGTCCTGAGCAAACCCTCCAGATTTTTTGTAGATGCACTTTAGGTACCATAGGGCTGCTGTCATTAAGTGCCTTGGTCTTCTCCATATTTCAAGAAACCAAGTCTTGCATTTTCTTCCAGAGAGCTCCCACGTTTTCACCAGTCTTCCTTTTATCACTGATGTACCTATAGAATACTTTCCTGTTGCATTTGACGTCTCTGATGTCAAATATTTAGTTCTATTAGGGCCTTAGCTCTCCTAACCTGATCCTTGGTTATTTGGACATTTTCTCTTTATTCTTTGCATGCTACTGTTCTTTTTTTTACCCTCTGTAGTCTTCCATTTTGTGTTTGAGTTTGGCCAGGATCTCCTCATTAATGCATTTAGGCCTTCTGGCCTTTTTACCTGACTTCCTCTGACTCCTGATTTTGTAGGATGTGATCCTTGAATATTAAACAGCTTTTCTGGGCCTCTCTTCTCTCCAGGGTTTTTATCCGTAGTTCTACCAAGTCTACCAATACTACATAATCTACCGAGCAGATCCCTGAGGAGGCCAAAATCTGCTTTCTGAAAGTCCAGGGTAGTGAGCTTACTGTGACTATTCACAGGCAGTGCTACAACCTCAAAATGAATCAGAGTAAATACGAATCCCAGCGTATGTGAAATAATCACAGATATGACAGGCCCATATTTTATTATCAGTTTCTTCCAAACCCTCTTCCATTTGGATGAAATAATCACAGAGAGATTACAATCAATTTATTGTCATGTAATCTGCAGACAGAGAATTATATAATTCTGAATGCAAACAGTGATTTAAGGAACTAAGGATCAATTTCTGCCCTGGCATTTTGCATAAACAGTTGTCATTGCTGAGTTTGTGCCCAGATCTAAAAATAAAATTTGGTCCAGCTTCTGGCAAATGATGCCCATGAGCAGTTGATAAGGATAAAGCCTAGAATGGATGCCAGATCTGTTTTTGTGTTTTCAGTTCCAAACAGTCGTGGTCACTTTTGTTTTTCATGACGGATGTTGTACTCACGCGTTGTTTTTGATGAGGGCTAGTTTGATTCAGAAGGAAGCATGTAAAACTTAGAGCTAACTGTGAGATTTGAGGTAGAAGTCCCATTACAAATCAGAGGAAATACATGATTCTGTCTCTGAGACTGCAAACTCTTTATAACATAGGCCTCTTTTACAGTATGTCTTTAAGGTGCACTGTTAGGGGCACACAACATACCTGGATATACTGCTATGAAATATCAGCAGTGAGTTTCAGACCACCAGACAACTTGAATCTTACTAGTTTTGGATACTAAAACTAATTCCACCTGTCTTAGATTTATTTTTTATATTCTACACTTGTACATTCTTTTTCATAAAACATCCTGCTGTGATAAAATGTTATCTATAAAAAAAATTCCTAGGTAAATCCAGGCAAGTGAAATTTAGTAATATCTTTAAGATTACTCATTTATTTGAAAATCTTTCCCTTTCTTTGCACTCATTAAAATATTATTATTTTCCTTTACCACTGAAACTTTATTTTAGTCTGTTTCCCTAGTTCTTTATAACTATTCCTGTATTTCTAACCCAAGGTAATTGGAGTAGTGTTTTCCTTTTTCAAATAAGAAATTGGCCCCAGAAGCCAGTCAGAGAAATGTGAGATTATGTGGCAAAAAACATCCTTGTTCAAAAATGTATATTTTTGCTTAGTGTTCTTGAGTGGCATGTAGCAGATAATAACATAATCCACTCTCCATCATTTATGATCTGTTACGGTAGTCTCCATTTCAAATCTGCTTAACATCGTACTGCAAGAGAAAGAAGTGATTTGGAAAAGATGCTCTGATCTCAGGACTTCACCAGATAGACTTCTCTTATATGTATCTATTCATATATATGTGTGTGCTTGTATTTGCATGTATTTATATATGTAGGCATAGAATTTCAGATTACAGCTTTCTTTAAATCAAAGCATAAAGGAACTAATGTAATAAACTTCACATCCTCCCATTTGGAATTGTAAGGTTTTTAGTTCAGCACTAAAAACATGCAGAGTAAGAAAGGATTCAGGAAAAAAAAAGTTAACTGAATGCAATTAGGGATTATCATTCATATCACTTTTCAACTGAGAATGTCTTACCAAATTTTTAGTGAAAAAAATTCAGGTGCGGTAGACCGCACCTGTATAGATGCAGGGAGATGTGAACCTTAAGTATGAGAGAGCTGAGTTTATGTTGCCCTGTAAGACTTCTCCATTTTTAAAGGAATTTTTGAATAAAATTGCTGAGGCATGTGAGCTCTTCTCAGTTGTCCTGTTAACTCCTAACCTCTGGAAACTGGTAAGCTTTTCCATTTAGCACAGCCAGAAACAGCTTAAATTAATAAAAGACCAGTGGTATAATCTGATCTGCAGTAAAGGAGTCATTGGTCTGGAAACATCTGACTTTAACATGAATTAAAATCTGAAAGTTTTTCTAAACTTTTTTTGTCTTCCTATGTTCTGATAGAAACTGCAGTCTTGTGATCCACATCACCATTCCTGGAGTATTTTCCTTTTGTGTAAGCTCTTTCTGGCAGATTGTTGGGATGTTAAGAAAATTGATATTATATATACATGCATTCACACTCTATCTGTGATCTTCCACATCAAAACAGGAGGTATGGGGTGGAGGGGATAGAGGGGAAAAATCCACCTTTAACGATCCAGAATAATATCAGATGTGGGACTAATTGGAAGAGCACTCTGCTGTCCTAAATGTAGGCAGCTACATGTAAAAGCATCCATTCACTCCAAGTAACTTGGTCTGTAAAGATATTTTTAAATATCAGTGACAGAATATCACAAATTATGTCACTTGGCAATCTTTGAAATCTCTTTTTCCTCAGGGTGAGCAGCAGGGGTAGTGAATTTGGAAGATACTAGCAAGGTTTTTTGAAGCCTAAGTAGTCTTTCTCCAAACTGAAAATCTCTTTATCTATTCACTGAAGTTTACAACACAAACTCTATTTCTCTATATGTTTCCTGTTCTATATGTACTGAGAAGAAGCAGAAAACTGCTTTTAAGGCAGTTTCCAGCTGCTATGTGCCAGCTTGGACAGAACAGAAAAGCATGTGAGCAGATTTTCCTTTTCCAAAATATTTTAATTAGTAACAGAGAAATCAGCTATGCTTATGCAAAATTATTTGGGATTTTTTAGCAATTTTCCTTCATATTTTTCAATTCCTCTGTAACACTACCTCTGCTAATCACGAGTATTGTTTTTCCTCCTTTTTTTTCTATATTTCTTCAAATGTGCTCATAACACTCCCTTGCCTTTGAGCTCATCAGACAGCTCAGTGGTCTGGGCAGATTTTTTCTCTGAGACATGTACTGAATTTCGATTATGTTTGATGGGGGTGTGCACATTCCCATGTGCACTGCAATAACAAAGTTTCCTCTGGGCAAACTGTTCTTAGCAGAGCAAGGCTCTGACATACAAACTGAGCGGTGTCGTGATTCTCAGATCAAATGTCACTGGTTTCAGTTTTACTGGGTCAAAGTACTCATCACCACTTCTACACTGGACACTTCCTGTATCCTTGGCCATCTGAGAGTGCCTTTCAGGTAATCAGGCACAGAGGGCTCAATTCGTGTAGGCACTATGAATGCCATCTGAGATGATTACCTGAAGGTCCCTGAGATCTCCTCATGGGTCTTTGCTATTGGGAAACCCTGCATTCTCCTGGAGCAGAATTTACTCAAAACCTTTATACAATGATTTAAAAATACTTAACACAGCCTTCTGTTTATGCAAGAGTAATATCCACAACCAAGTTTTAAGATCCCCTTTATAGATTTTCAAGTGGAGAAAAAATGATATTTTATCCTTTGTTCATAAAAATAGTCTCTGAGAGCAACAAAAAATTTGCATACTACTAAACAAAGCTTACTCAGATAGTTTCCAAAAATAAAATGATAGGAATAAAATTGAGACAACCTGAATGTATGTGCAGTTTTATTCTGATCATTGATTGCTTTCCTTTCTGTGCTATTTGGATCTCCAGGCATATGCTTTATTTCCTTTAATACGTTTATGCAAATTTGCTCCAATTGCTACTTGCAAGTGTTCACAATATGACAAGTGTTCTGACATATTTATGTGACATAGCCTTTGAAGAGATGATAGGGACGTTACAGCACCACTTTTGAGGTTCTGTAGACGAGGGCTGTCATCTTTCTATTCTAAAATACTGTTTTTAGAGGGTTTATAATCCTGGAACAAAAATTCTCTTTGGACCTTAATTTCATATGCATGAGAGAAATAACATATTTCTGGATACAACGTGAGAAAATAACATTTCCATAGAATTGATAAAGTGTCAATGAATATATATGATTTGCAAGAAATGGAGTTTTACCTATATTAGCATTCTTTAAAATCGAAGTTTATGGCTGATGTCAACTCTGCCATAGCTACACAGATTTTGGATACAAGCATGCACATCTGTGGTAATTTATATAAATATAAAACAGTCTTGTAAGGATGAAGAATGAATTGAATGCCCCTGTTGCAGGTATTTTTAGACAAAAGATGACAACAATTCAAAAGAGCTGTTAAAATGCAACTGGGGAAAAAAAAAAGGAAAAAAGAAGGAAAAAACAGAACTCAGTGGCTAACTGCTACAAGATCTCATATGTTTCCCCTGACACATAGACACATGTTAAGGATATTGCACACACAATCGTTATATTTTAAGTTTTCATGTTTATGTTACTTAAGTGTATGGAAACATTTACCCTTATCTAATGCTCTTTAACCACTTGGAGAATTAATTTGGACAGTTGTTGTCTTTCCCCCAAGTCACAATACCTTATGTTCTGTCCCATCTTTTACATAGCATGGCAGCTTCCTTTTTCTGGTACTAATGCATATGAAACCTTGTGATTCCTTTCTAGACATTTAATACCAGAGGAATGTATAATAGCTAGTTGTTCTCTTTAGGATATTATAAACTGAAGAAAATATCATCTCTCTGTATCCTCTGATTCAGAGGAACTTCTGATTCAGTATCAGTAAAACACAGAGTGGATTTCTGTTCACCAGGATCCTCCACAAGACCTGATTGTGTCATATCGCAGTGAAAAGTTTCTGCTACTACAAGAGCTTAATCATCCAACAAAACAGAAATGTCTCATTACCATACTTATTCCCAGAGTGTCATGGTATCGCCTAGGACATTAGTAGATCTAGGATCAACAGAGTTTCTTTGATACTACTTAGTCTCCTGGTGCAGCAAACATCTCGGGCTTGGCAAGCAAAATCATCCTATAACAGCTGGGAAATGCGAAGCAGATTGTTTGTATTCTAACAATCATTCTTATTTGTTGCCTAAATAGCATGTTTTCAAATGACCTATGTGTACAAATATGACCACATCACAGCTTTTCATCCCCAGGTGAGCCTCAAGTTCACCTTGGAGTGAAGGTGAGAAGTACAAGCAGGTGAGGCCAGAGATCCCCTGGAATGGAGGAGTTCATGTCAGAGTTATCTACCCAGCTTTGCATAAACAAATAAAGAAACAAACCAATAAATAAATAAATAAATCTGCTTGAATGTTTCTTTGCTGAGATCTGGAACAGAGGATAAGGATTCAGTCAAGGTACCATCGCACAGCTAGCAGTTCTGCTCCTCTGTGGACTTTCTACCCCCTAAGTGATTGAACTCCTTAAGCACCTCCCCTCTTCACCATAAAGCTCTGAGTCACTTGGCTTAGGCACTCATGGCATGCCAAGCATCATGCAGAAACTGCCTCGTACCTACCAGAGAGGAAACCCTTTCACAAAACCAAATGCTAGAGGAAGCACTGGATCAGGAGGTGGGGAATCATGCACTGTCTTTACTAAAACGTGTGTCTCCCACTTGTCTGGTGGCCAGCGACACAGGAGTTGTGCATATGGAAGAAAAATCAGAAAAAAAAAAAAAAAAGGAAAACAAACCTAAAGTCATAAAAGTTATAGGACTTAGCCAGCTGAGAGAAGAGCTGTTTCTGACTCCTTTCCCTGTTCATCTGCAGGACAATACATGGTTGCAACAGAGATCAGAGCCACAAGTTTAAATCTTCAGTGGGGCAAGGCTGCTCTACTGCTTGTGTCCGTGAGGACACGTGGATCCAGCTTCACCAGGAAAGCTGGTAAATATGATCTTCTTTCTATTGTCCAGAGGTACAGAAATGGTGGTATAAATGGTGGTAAGATGCTCTTTCAGATTCCCTCCTCCATACATAAGCACATATGTAGGAGAATGGCAGGCAGTAATGTTCTTTTTTCAAAATAAAGCCGCCTCTGCTCTACTTGGTGTCCAGAAGGCCACCTATATTTCAAAATGCATATGGGTACCTTGCCTACCATTTCCTTTGGTATGCTAAGCCTTCAGAAGTAAGTGTACTAGATCTTCATCTGAGATGTACTTTTCAATATACTAACTTCATACAAAGGCACTAGATTTACCCTTCCCTTCTCCTCCTTGCAACAAATTTGCCTAACATGCTACCTAATTCTGCCTTCTACCCAGAATAAACCACATTAAAAATGACTTATGGGGATAGAGTTCAGCCAAATTATTTCTATACAATATTTCTCCTTTTAAAATAACACCTTCTTTTAATGCTAGGAGAAAATGAATAATGAGTTAAGAATTCACTAATTCTTCATATTAAAAATTAAAAAGAAAAGAAAAAAATCATTCATGTACATTAAAAAGTAAACGCTCTGTTATAAATCACAGCGATACAGAGAGAGAAGATAATTCTGTGTTTTGGTGAGTCTGATGTGAATTGTTTTAGCTATAATCAGAAGCAGGGGTGATGCATCTGCTACATTATCTTACATGGAGATTTTTCACAAAGCATAATCAACAGTCCTGCAAGGGATGACAGTCCTCCTTAGCCTCCATAAACCCACATGTCTATTAGTAAATCTATGTCCTAGTCCACCTGCTACCATGGCATCATGCCCACTCACACTAGGTGAGTAGATCACATAAGCCAATCAACAAATCTCGTCGGCTTGAAGAGGTTAATACACAGAGTACCAGGAGTCAGGCTTTTGAAGGGGCTTCTGGCATATCTTGTGTTTTTAATGATTAGTATCTCACCCTCAGGGCTGTGTGTTACCAGCTTAGTCCTTGTAGCAGGGACTGGAGCAGATGGCTTGGCAAAACCAAAAGGCTCTTGTCTTTTCAAAAATTAAAGATTAATTTGTTGTTTTCTTCTAATAGGAAATTTCATGCTGATGAGAAGTATTGAGTCGACAGGCTGATATTTCTCCATCAATCTTCTGCTCAGAGTAAAGCATAACTATCCTTATGTTAACCACAAAGTCTACATCCTCCTATGCAACGATGATAGAATATTTCAGTTTTCTCAGCTATTTTGCCTTTGGCATATCTGCTGTGATTTCCAACAAGGATGATGTCACTGTGTTTATAGATATATTTGTTTTTCATGATACAGACAATTGTCTACTGCAAGCTGGCCTTAGATCTGCAATTATATCACGTAAACCAACCATCTGACTGAGTATTAATTACTACCCTGGGCTAAAGGAGTAGCATGAGAGGCAAAACCTTACTGAATAGGCAATAATTTGGTCACCTGAAGGAGGCCAGTAACTAGTGCTGATCCTGGTGGATGCTGGTGGGTCAACAATGGTACCCAACAGCAATTCTCAGAATATTAGAAAAGTGCAAAAGGTGAAAAGAAATTAACTCTTTTCTACATAAGGGCAATTAGAATTAGCCATAGTTCATAACTTTTCTGTTGGAAATTCTCATCTTTCTGCCCAGTCACAATGGATAACAACAAAGAGTTTGTGCAATTAATTCATTTTGGTAACTAGTTAGTTTAATAAATTTCAGAAGACACAAATATTGAAATAACTTTTTACTAAAAATGACAAAAGACATTTAAGTAACATTATTTATCCAACATCCATGACTCTTAAGGCTTTTTGAAAGCCCACACTCCAAAATCTTTACCATTTTGAGCCACGAATTCTCCTAGGAGGTTATTAAGTATATAGGCAGTGGAATTGCACAGCTGCTCCTCAAGTCATACTAATCTCCAGACAGATGCTCTTCATGTTCATGTGCTGTGATGAATGCCAAAGAAACTATCAGAGAACAGATTGACTTAGAGTAGACCATGATCCTCAGAGAACTGGTTTCAGACTTTCAGAAAAGCTGAGGGGTCACAGAGGGAAGTGCAAAACATGACAATGTGAATAGAGAGAGTTGCCTTTCGGATAGATTTTTTTCCATCAAGCATATCAGAATGCATCCATGCTTGGAGTGCCAAAAAACAGCACTAAAGCAGATTTCCATTGTGTGCTTACTTATTTGCTGGACTTGCTGCAGCTAGCTTGGCTGCTCAATTTCATTTGAGTCTGACTCACAAGAGATTCCTAGGCATTTCTGTATAGATCCCATGCACATTCTCTGGCTCCTGTGATCTGCTACTGTCTGTGATGGGAACCCTGGTATGTAGCAGTAGGAGGGCTCCAAGCAGCAAGTCATTCCCCATAATACTCTTCCAGCCTGTAGATGAAGCCTTGAAGTCAACTTAGTTGTTATGAAACTCAGAGGTCACACCTGCTCTTCTCCTCTGAGACTCACAAGAAAGATCACATGCCATCATAGGATTTGATTCCAGCACATGTCAGTCCAAAGAGAGGTGTCATCTGTGGTACATCCCACTGTGGACTTTACTTTCTGACCTCCATAACCACAGCAGATGTTCTTATTATGTTGTTATTCTGAGGAAGGGGTTTTGTTGGCCTCTCCAGATTCCCGGGCTCTCATCCAGTTGCAGCTGTGGAAAAAGGATGCATATAATAATAATGGAATCTTCTTTCTGTAGTTTCAGTTTACATCATCTTGGCACTAGTAGTCAAGGTAGCATTAGCCAGTCCTTCATAGGGTTTCTGCAAATTCCTTCTCCAAACCACCACCCTTCTGTCTCCACTGCCACGTTGCCTCTGCTCTTATTTACCCCTTCCCCAGTGGAATGATTTCAGATCTGGGAAAAAAAGAGTTGTTTCTCTGCTGAACTCTGTGCATTTCCTCAGCTCATAATTTCTGCTTGTGCTAACTGTGATATTTTCAAAATACAGAAACCTGATTCAATTTAGTTATGCTGTGCCTATTTAAAAGTCTTGCAATGGGTTGCTCACAGATAAAAAATGCTTATAGCAGTTCTCATTCTATGAGCCATTTCTTTGGTTTCTACTTCTAAAAAGAGCAAAATCTAAGCTGTTCCTACCAATAATTCAAACGTGATCTCAAGATGAACAACCCTGTACATATATCCCAAGCAGACACACCCCTGAAGGATCTCATCCACACTGGGGGATATCTTAAAATACACTTGTTTTATGTATATTCCCTTCTTTTTTTGAACCATGCATAGAAAAATATGTCTATTACAACTCCATGTTGTTATACAAACAGTCCCTGGTTACTTTGTAGGGAGAGTACCTGCAGGAAGGCACAGGATCCATTAATATAAAGAATGATGGGGAAACAGGGCAAGCCTGGGGTAAAGAAGGGTAGTTCAAAGTATGCTATGCTATATATATATATTTCCTTGTTAGAAACTTTTCACATTTTATAAGGGTAGACAGTGATAAGACAAGAGGGAGCGGTTTTAAGCTCAAGGAGGGAAGGTTTAGATTAGATGTCAGGAGGAAGTTTTTCAGAGAGAGAGGGGTGAGGTGCTGGCACAGGCTGCACAGAGAGACTGTGGATGCCCCCCCAAGACCATTAGAGGTATTCAAGACCAGGTTCGATGGGACCCAGGCAGCCTGGTCTATTACCAGATCTGGAGGTTGGTGGCCCAGCCTGTGGTGGGAGTTTGGAACTTGATGATCCTTGGAGTCCCTTCCAACCCCAGCCGTTCTATGATTCTATGATTTTAAAGTGTGGCTATATATATATTTGTGCTAAGTATGCTGTTGAGCTAAAACTAAATATAATTCCTAGATCAGAGAGGAAAATTCAGGAAAATGAACACCAACTTCCTATAAAAATAAGCAATCCAGAATTATTGCCTCTGGCAACAAACAAAGTGTGAAAGCAGACTGTGTTCCTGCAGTGGTCCCTACTTGACCCTAAGGAGCCAGTATGCTCAAGCATTACTTTGCATAAAGAGGAAGCATGGAGGCAGCTATACAGACTTCTTTTCTTGTTACAAGTCAATGATCTTTGTTTCTTCCCTTCTTTCTGTTTCCTGTACCTGTCAGTTTCCTCAGGGAAGCCATCTGCATCATGGACAACCCAAGCTGGAGTTCTTTTTCATTCAGCTTTGTTTACATTTGCTATTACTTTCAACATTTCCTATCTTTCTGCCAAATAGTACTTGACAAAAGCACTCTAAAGAGAATAATAATAAAAAAGCTGAACAGAAGGTGTTTAGTCTGAATACTGTCTTTGTTTCACCAAATCCAAAAATGAGTATGTTTCAGACAACTTTTTAAGTTGCAATCTCAACACAAACATCAGAGACTCCTCATATTACACTTTGGGATACAAGCACTGGTTTCCTGTAGAATAGCTTTCTTTGCAGATAGGCCATTGTGGAAGAGATTTTAAAATCAAACACTAAGCAATATACAGTTAGAAAAGGACAAGAAATAGAAGGTATTTAACAGTTATGTAGCTGCATTTTATTGCGACCAGGGTTGAACCCTTGTATCTAGTTGTGGAGAAAGAAAATATTTTCCTGACCACAGCTGAAGAGAGATCCTGACAGAACTTTCCTGCTTGCCATCTCCCATGTCATCAGTGTTTTCTGGGAGAAGAATTTGAGGTGGTTTTCCGCCTAAGTGGTTACAGCTGTTTCCACAGGATCAGTCAGATGGAGTTTCTGCCTCTGTTTATTTTGGCTCCGATTTTCGGCTGGAGCCCGGCAGGATGACAGTGTTTGCTCAGGGTCTTGGGACTTTGAACAAACATTCCAGAATTTCTGACTTCTTAACATTAATGTTTGATGAATTCTGCTCTTAATTTCTCCTGGAAAAATGTCAAGCCCACTGGGGATTACCCTTAGTCTTACAACAGTCTTTTCTTTTTTTCCGTTTTTTTTCTTTTAAAGAGAAGAGAAAATAATTTGTAGCCTCTGAAAATGAGTATGCTGTAAAAGATGGAGAATGAAGTTTTCTAAAACAGCAGACTAATTATTTTGTAACTTTTTTCTTGATAATAGTACTCTGCTTGACAGGAAATATCCACTGAGGTCTACCTACAGCTAAAATGTCTGTAAAAAGGTGTTCCATATAGGGCATTTGTTGGGAAAATTATTATCTAATAGTTAAGCAGCTCTTTCTCAAAACATACTGCATCTGTACACTACTGTCAAAAGTGAACTTTTGAAACTAAAATAAACACACAGGTGAAATTCTGACCTCTGTGGAGAGAATGGGTTTTTTATTTGACTCCAGCAAGGCCAGAACTTCCTCCATGATATCTTATCTCTTGAACAACAGAAAAGCAGAAGTTACAGAAGTACATTTATCGATTCACAGAGATGGATAGAGAAATGCATTTTCTAAAATATACAAAAATATGTAAAAATGCACTAAATTAAAACTATATTTAAAACCATGTTTGATGAACATAATGTAATGTATTACATGGACTGGCTGCTGATCTTTATACCTACTCATCTTTAGTAACTCATGAAGGACATCAAAATGTGTATAACTGTATAACCATCACTTGACTCCAGGCTAGTTAGACGGCTGTACTTCAGAAGGCAGAGTCTGATTCACAGTCCAACCTGTAACCATTAAATATGCAATGGGTAGGATGGATTTCCTCCAGTGAGTCACACACATCAAGAGGGGGCAGGTGGAGATTAAGGCTGAACAGATTTGGGAAGACTTTAGGTCCCAGATCCCTCTTTCTTCTTTTCTCCCCACCTCTTCCCTCTTGTTTAATAAGAAAAGAGGAAAGCACAGCTTCCTCAGGTGACAGTTCCGATCTTATTTTGTTGATTTACACAAGCTAAGGAATTACCTTTGATAGTAATTATGCAGCTTAAAAAAAAAAAAAGTTGTGTACATATAAATAGATACAGGAAGATGGTTTCCTAAATAATCTATAAGCTTTTACAGCAAAAATGTTGTGCAAAATGTTCCACAACACTACAGAGGCTGCAAGTTATGGGGCCCCTGGGCTAAATGATGGTGTTTACCCATCTGGAGAAGGTAACACAAGAAACAGGTCTGACTTATTTGTTGGAGCCTGATAGCTGGCACTTTCCTCCCAGACTGTTTGTGTTGTCAATGGACTAGATAAAGCATATATTTAATCTGTACCCTTGCATTTAGCTTTTCCATGCATGACAGCCAGAAAGGACTGGAAAAGTTTTGTGGATGCAAAACTTTGTGCATTTACTTTCAGGCATAGAAAGGACAGATAAAACCATAATACTCATTGATGCAGATACCACAGTACACATCTCTGTGGAAAGTAGCCTCTGAAGATGATTTCCCTGGGTCTTTTCTAAGTATAACTAGCCATAGGCCCTCAGTTACGAACTTGCTGTCTTCAGCCAATTATTATATAATTGATATAACCTGAAAGTCATAAAGAGGAAGTTGATTCTTTCTCACATATATAATCAAATTAAATTTGCCTTTTGAGATCTCTATATAGTATTAACCAATCTTTCATCCCAGAATATGAAATTATTCATAAATTTATCTTTCTGTCTTGAAAGGAGAAATTAAAAGAGTTTTTGTTAGTTTTGATTCTCACACCCTGATCTGAAAGAATGGGGAATGTGATGGTAGAATGCGGAAATGTATTGTGTGATCCCTGTGGAAAATAGATGCTGTGAGAGAAAGCAATCAGGGTGTGAGTAAATAAGTGTGAGGCTGGATTTTTTTTTTGTCTCAAGGCCAAGGGAGGAAAGGCAAAACAGAGGGTAAAGAGGGCGACATAAAAGGAAAAAGGAGGTGCTCAGAACAATATTATGGAGTCTGGCTGCTCTTTCCTGTGGACAAATAGTGCATCCATCCAAATGATTTCTAGAAAAGGAGTAAGATCTATCCTAAAGACACTGCTGATTTTCACGATACATCTTCTATTTAGCCACTCAAATTTTCACGGGAGGGAGGAACTAACATAAAGTCTTTGGCAGTACCTTACCAAATAGCTAGGCCAGCCCTTGAACAATGAAATGTAATATCTGGAATACTTGGAAACATGGTCATTCAAGGCCAGAGAAGTTACAGTGGATAATAAGGGTTTGAGTATACACTTCACTTGCCTGTACAGTCGGACAGAATGGAGTTACTGAGATGTTAACAGATGGAAGGACAAAAACTATTTATTGAATTGTCAACACTATTGCTGTATAATATGAAAAAATCTTTTTTAAAAATTCTGATTTAGTGTTTCCTTCTTTGGAACTTTTTTTCTATAAGGATAAGATCTTGTAATAGAAGTTAAATGGGGTATATTAATCAGGAGCTAAGGTTACAGTGGAACAAGGTATACAGCACCATGTGCATGAGATGACTGAAACATGCATCTCATGTTTCTTTCGGTAATGCTCTGAGCAGCTCTCAGTGACCCAAGTAATTTGTCTTACAGTGAGGCAGGTCCTTAGATTTTTAAAAGGTAGAAGTTAGAAGATCAGCAAATGGGAAAAAAGAAGAATCTTTAACTATGTAGGTTGCTCCAAAAGTAATGCCTCCTATTTATTTCCATGGAAACTACAACAGATACAAAGAGCACAATAACACTGTTTGATAGAGAAAATTCTCAGCTACAATATATTTCTTTTCAACATCGTCAGCACCATTAACTATGCATTTTTGCCAGTGATAAATAAGAATCTTCATGCTCTGCTCAGAAAAAATCTGCATGGCCATCCGGAATGTGACTTGTCTTTCATGTCACTGTCACCGCTGCTGAAACACCCATCACCTCACTGTGCTCACATCCACTCTTTGGTCTCCGTAAACATTCAGCAAGTGGTGATGAATGTCAATGGATGCCATTTTTTCCACATTGATGAATTCTATGACACGCCTTTGCTTTATAGCCACTTCCATGTCAGACACCATTTTGGCAGACTGCCCCCCTGCTGCTTTCAGTCTCATTGCTCAAAATGTATCTGAATGTTGATGGGAAGGTTCAACTCTACTGCCACACCAACAAGATATGTCTCTGAAGTTGTGGGCCAACAGAATAAAATAGGAGACATTACTTTCAAGGCAGTCTTCATACATTAGTGAAGGTCTATTCACGTTCTGAATGTTTGCCAATTGCATAATTAGAGGAAAAAGGTTAGGTAGGTTGAGATCAGATGTAATTCATTCATGAAGAATATGGGTTGTGATACTAGTAAAAAGAGAACCAGGCAAATCTGTTGCAGAGTTGATGTTCCCCTGACTGTGATTTGGTAATGTATCATTGTGACATTCAATATTCTCAATGTATTGATCATAGAGGCTTACTGTATATGTCCTCTTTAGCTAGATTATAAAAAGACTTTTGGAAAATCTTTTAATTTTATATTGAAGCCATGTACCATTTGAAACACACTGAATCCAATCTTCTAAAACCATTGAGTGATGGTTGGACTAGATGATCTTAGTGATCTTTTCCAACCTTAATGATTCTATGATTCAGTGATCCTTAATTTCAAATACATCCTTGCAAGGCACTGAACAAGGAAGTAGGATAAAACTTAGTTCTATCAAACCAAGTCCATACTACATCATAATATGAAACAAGACTGATGAAAAATATGAAAAACATGCTCCAAAACTAAACTTTCTTCATTAATAATGACTAATTGAAACTGTTGAAAACTTGTTAGTTTTTCCAAATAAAGATGGAAAAAAAGCTTTTCCAACTATTTCTATTGTTACTTTATATGAAAGTGAGATACAACACTCTGAAATGAAAAAAGAACTTCATTATTACTTAAGCATGGCTGATGAAGTGGGCATATGACAAAAACATCAATGAGCATTGGTTTTCACATCGGCTGAAGATGGCTGTATAAACAGAACTGTAAAATGGAAATGAACTGAGTAAACCAGGAAAAGGTTTCATTCAGGGACAAGCAGCTGCAGTATTAAAAGTTTTTATGTAATGCAGTGTTACAAATATCACACTATATCAGCAAAATACAAGAAAGCAAGAAAAATCCTTTTATGTCTAAAGCAGTATCTTCATCTCTTGTACAACAATTTGCAGTAGATAAGCAAGTAATCTGGAAGGAGAAATGGTACTGGAAGATATAGATGAGTTTGCTGTTGTCTTCATGAGTCTGATTGTTGTCATATCAATTACAGAGTAGTAAACAATGTGTTAATAGAAATGCCATCAATAAGAGCTGGTAATATTTTTTCACACAACTAAAGAAAAACAAAAAGTATGATAAACAAGAATATGTGTCTGCTGCTTTAAAATAGTGTAAATCTGGGACAGAGGAAATAAGAGAGACATCTTCAGTCACATGTTATGAAAGCCTCATGCTTGGCACATTCCTCTGTCACCCAGGAATCTGGGAGTAGCATGTTTTTATCATCCTCAGTGATAAAGCAATATTTAGATTATATAAAGTACGTATACATACTGAATGTGTAAACATCATTGCCATCTATAGGAGTATCTATAAATCCAAGTCCTAATTGAGCAAAATGCTTTAGAAGGTCAGCCTTGGAGACCTGCTGAGAAATTATCTCTGGAAGTCAGACTTGAAGAGCACTAGCAGCAGCATGTGAAAATGCTGTCACTGTCAGTGAATTTTAGCTGTGAGAACAGATAGCTTTAAAAATCAAGAGTTTAATTAAAACTCTTAAAGAAAATCACAGGAACTTATTTAGTGTATTATTTAATAATAGAATTACTGAATTCCAATCTTTTTTGGGATACTGGAACAGCCAATTATTGTCAAAATTCACACTAGAAAGTCCAGCTACAGTTTCAATCAGAGAAAAAGACGTGTGGGAATACAAATACAGAGCAAAGTATTTTCAGTTGCACTGCAAAAGGCGGTAATCACTCTAGCAAAATAATTTAGAAAATGCATTCATTGCCACAAGAAGTGTGAAGAGTACAAGCACCTCTCTGAATCAATAATTATCAGCTACATCCCTAGCTAATCATTTATTGGTTTCTAGTAGTTCTTGCAGAACTGACTTTGTAGAAAGCATCACATTGTGGTTATTACTAACTGTAAATGTAGTGGTAATTTGTTTTCTTTTCTGATTTTCTTTTGCCTTTTCAGCAGCAGCTTGCATCACATATGAGGGTGACATATCATTGTTGCTTGTCATTCATATCATTCATTGCCTTGATTTGCTCATCTCAGAGCAGGAGAGGTAAGGCAAATGCATGGGCTAAACAAGTGTGCTACACCGGTCAAGACTGTAAAGAAAGACAGGCCTTAAAGTACTGAACTACATAAATAGCTTTGTTGAAACACAACGCTTCTCCAAGGAGAAAAATGCTTCCAGCTGGACTACAGGTTTTTAAAAAGCTTACTGATTTACTCAAGGTATTCTTAAAACAAAGTAAGAATACCCATATATGAAACGTTTATCTCATTTAGAAGCTTTCATGTTGAACTGATCTTGTTTTGAGCTGCTTTTAGCATTCTCTGCCACAGCTTAACAGCTTCAAATATTTATTTTAAAAGCGAGAAAATTATTGTTAATTTTATGTTGGCAAACAGCCAGCTCATGCTTCATTTGGGAGTTAGCAGAGAGAGACAAGTATAAGAAACATCCTGCTATCTAGTGGGTTGGTAATTGTGTTATAATCAATTTAACAAATTGAGTGTAAAGAAAAAGTGCTTCAGAAAGGAAATAGCTGAACATTAGTCTTGAATCTCAGGCAGTCACCTAACCCATTTTTATATCAGACCTTCTCTTTGTCCAGTCAGGACTCTAATTTCATATCCTCCTCCACAATGTTTGTTTTTTTTTTTTCTTTTTCTTTTTTTAAGACTCCTTCTCACTCCCTCAGCTTCTTTTAGCCTCCTCTCACTCTCCCTCATTCCAGACTGGATGCCATAATTCCATTCACAGGTGACTTCTCCTGTTTAAAAGAGGGCTACTCTATCTCATGTATGTCCAGAGAGGAGATGGACTCCAATCCACCTCTTTGACTGCATATGCCTAAGGATGGTTTGGGCTACATTGTCAAACATGAGTGCTTTCCTCTTTGAAACAAAGAGAGAATTTTGGCTTACTCATTGAGAAGGACAAAGTTTAATCCATTTCAGGACTCAGGAGAACTCAAACAGTGCATACTTTGGATGTGCTGATTTGGACTTGATAATTTAGACTTGTCTATGTCTATCTAAGATGGACTACTACAAAGAAAATATTGCTCAATACATGCTAGCTCCCACAGCTTTCATGAGTTCACCAGTGACACTATGCCCACTGATGTCAAGGTCAGTGTAAAGCCAGCTCAGATAGAGAGGTAGAGGAGTACAGACAGACATTAGCTATATCAGGTTTGCACAGCAAAGATTTTTTTACATTTTGGTTAACTGTTTCCCTGTCATCGTCCTGCTACAGTCTCACAAACTAAAGACAAATTTCTCTCTGCTCATCTGTAAATATTTCTGAACCTGTATCTGTAGCTTTATATTGACCAATTTATATAGCTTTAAGCTGATGTTAATTTACAGATCTTTTCATGACAGCAGTAAGCTATTTCTTATGTTAAGAAAAATATTTCACTTTAATTAAATTTGAACAAAAACTATATGGACTAGTAAAGGCTCTCTTACATAAGTAAATACATTTATCTGTCTAGAATTTATTTCAGTGAGCAGAAGGGCTTAGTCGAATATTAAAGTCAAGTTTTGCAGAAGGAACCTGTTTGCCTTCAGCTTTCACTGTATTTATCACAACTCCATTTGCAGCACATTTTGGAAGAGCATATTTTAAGACATATTACTGTACAACAACTAAATCTCGGTGCTGATAAATCACAGATCTCATATCTTGTCTAAAAAGTCAAGAAAAATAGGAAGGAGAAAGGTCTCTGAAAACTTTTAAAGCTGGCTAAAGGAAGTGCATATGGAATTTTAGAAGGATCATACTTCTCCTGACAGTTAATAACAGCTTTCACTTATAGATCAGTGCTTGTCAAGATGGATCCCAAAGCACTTTACAAACTCATGCTACTATATGCACAACACCACTGAAATGCAGTAGGATATCCTCAGGGAGAAAAGGGCAGCTGGTATTCTGGACCAAAGGGCTGTGTGACACTGGATGCGTACGAAGGTTCAGTTGTTATAAACTGGAATACTAATTCACATTAACAAAGAGTTTGCTGGGATCTGTAAAGGAAAGAGGCATCTTGGCACACAATTGGCCTGCCTCACTTTGAATGTGAAAGGAAGAAAGATTTCCTGACAAGAACATAAAGAATAAAGCATACCCTCTCAAAAAGCATCAGGGAAATCTTTAATGAGCATGGATCCGTAACCAAGGGAAAGATATTTTACCTTTGCTGACACAGAAATACCTGGTGTGCTTGCCGATTTCAGCCCAACTAAAATGACATACACATGGTTTGGTTGTGCATTGGTGGTTACATGCATTACAGTCCTCTCATTCACACCACTAAGTCACTTTTGTAAAGGTTTTGTCACAAGTTGAGATTGAGAACTGGATGAAGAAGATAGTAGCAAGCAAAAATAATACAGAATTGTATAACACGTCATAAAATGAAAACTTGTTGCTTGGTATCCATGGCAACCTCAGAAACCAATGCTCTTTCACAGCCTTGCCTGGAATCATATAAACTCCTTTGATAAAACATGAATCGTGGCAGATGGATATGTGAAAATAAAAATAACTTCATATCCAATCTATTGCCCACATGGGACACCCTTGAAATAAAGCATGAGTTATATAACCCTAACAGGAATCATTTTGTTCTGCTACTGAGACCAAGATAGAGACAGCTTTTTTTTTTTGCCGTACATCTCCAGAGAGGTAAGAAAGGGACCAACAGCAACATTATGATGACTAAAACCCAGCAAGCTAACGCATCTGGCACTATCTGAGTATTAATTCTAACCCTCATTTCTACATAAGAAATGCTATGATTATCCTCTGCCAGGAACAGGACTAGGTTTGGGCTTTAATCCCATATCATGGATAGGCACCTGATACGTGATGTAGGCTGGAGCCACAGAAATGCTTTCTGTAAGCAAGAATCATAAAGGAACCATGACAGAGATGAAGTATGAGCCAGAAACAGATTTAGCCAAAGCAATTTCCCCTGAGCACCTACAATATTCCTCCATGGATCTGCACTAGAACATTATTTTGCTTGTGGGTTCCTTCCAACTCAAAATATTCTATGATTCTAAGTTGTTTTTTGTTTGTTTTTGTTTTTGTTTTTGCCTTCAGAACAGAAAATCTACTCTCAGATCAATATAAGATGAATTAACTGGATAACATTGAGATTCACAAAAAGTTACAACCTGGATGCTCAAACACCTGATTGCAGGCTAGTGCTTTGATCTAGATAAGCTTGCTGTTAAGAGAGCTATATGCATGCATTCATATACGTGTGTGTGTGTGTGTGTGTGTGTGTGTGTGTGTGTGTGTGTTATTACAATGTTACTTGAACAGGAACGTATCTGTTGCTACAGGGAATCTAGTCAATGAACTTGCAGGGCGATTAGGACTTGCTTCAGGTTCTGAACTGGAGATTCTGATAAACAGAACTCACATTTATTCAAAGGTTTTGTGGTCTGAGCAGGCAAGGGCACCTCCCAGGCCACGGGCATTCCCTGTCCAGAGCATGAAAAAATGCTTCAACAAAGTGGCTCTTTGCAAAACAAGACCCACAGTAGTGGACAACTTTTGTATCCTGTGATTCTGTGTTCTCCTGGAAATTAAACTAAATCTATCAAATCCATTTTGTACAATTTGTTACAAAGTCATCAAACAGAGATTACTTTTGATCTGTACAAACCTGAACACATTAAGCCAAAGGAAGCAGATTTTAGAAAATGTAGAGTTTCTGCATAGAGACTTTGAATTAACATCACAGTCCTTGAGGCTGGTGTGCTTTGCCAGTACTAAAGCTGAGAGGCATCAGTCATGAATGGCAAAATTATCCTTTTCCTCAGAAACACCCACAGCATTTTTTTTAAATCCGAATATTCTCATCAGATAGTAATATGTAAAGCCTATTGTCACCTCAAGCTTATCATATCACCAACAAATTCAAAGCAAACAAATGTCTAAAACATATGCTTTGCAAATAGGACCTCTTCCACTGGAAATGCCATGTCTCCTGCTCATTTCCCTCTCTTCTGGAAAGCTGCTTGACCCTTTCAAAAAATGCAGCTCACATGAAGTCAGAATGAGGTCCAGTTCACAAATGAGGTCAAACACAATTACATTAGTGAAACAGGAATAGGCTGTGTAAACACTGAAGGCAACTTCTTATTTCATCGTTGAGGTGCTCTAGGAGCTGAGTTCACAGAGCTGTACTGCCAGATAACTGTAAATGGAGAATATTAATTTATATTATCCCATACCTTGTACAAGTCAGATAGTAACAGGTGTATGAGAGGACCTTGAGATATATTAGGGTTTAAAGCCCATTTCTTCCTTTTGCTGGGTTATAACATGTTGTCTTTGGTGCAAGCAGTCTAATTAGTGGTATGTAATTGTTTTTTATTTTATTTTATTTTCAAAACAACATCCAAAATTTAATACTCAATGTTCCAGGAACATAAGACCACTTATTGCTTTTTAGTTGTGCTTTGCATACTTGAAAATATCTGTTTTATTGTATGATCATGTGAATTATAGCACTACTTGAAAATGGCTATTTGAAGACTATGGATTTCTTCCCACTTACGAGTTTTTAAAGAACTGTTTTCTTCTCCACACTTAGACTTTTTATTCAAGTTCTCCTATCCAGTCTCTTTGGCTCCATCTTGTGATATGCTTGTATTAGAGTCTATACATTGCAATCACCACCTCCTTTTTTGCTATCTTTTTCAGAAAGTCCTGTTATTGTTTTTTATTTATTTATTCATTTATTTATTTGAATAATCAGAAAGTTCCATCTGTAGCAGCTCAGGGCCCTGAACGTATTTTGTAGATCAGCTCCTACATAGAAGAACAGTGGAAGCAGAGAAAGCTCTAGTGATGTAGTCCCTTTGGATTTGCCTCAGCATAAGAAATTAACATTGACCTTTTTTTTCTTGAAGCATTAAGAACATTAGTAGTGCAGTGTACATATTTTCAATAATAATGAAAATGACAATAAAAATATGATTTTTTTTACTGGGTTTTTATGTGAAGCCTCAGATAAGCTTAATATGACTGATTAAAATTGTACAGATAATACTTTTGAGACACTAGCAATGTCATGATTTTAGTATAGTGTGTTTTTATAAACTGTGTGAAGGAAGTGAAGCAAATGATGATGTAATATTTCAAAGGTAGTAAAAGTAGTAGTGTGTATTATTGATTAGTGCATGCAATTTCCTGAATACTACAGTTTTGTATAATTCCAAAACTATATTGGTTTTGTTTATCTTCCTTGTGGGGATAGAATAATTGCATAGTTAAAGACTCATAGCATTGGAAATAAACTGAAAGACGGAAATACACCGCTGAGCTATTTTAAACTCTAAAAATATGACGTAGCATATGTCAAGATTCAGTCCACATCATGCTGAAGTTAAAGTATGTCCCAGAACATACTGAGCCTGGTTCCAACTGCACAGACAATGGTAAGATTTGGATGCAAATTTATTGAAATCACTGGAATGAGACAGAATTTTTTATGTTCATAGTTTGTCATGGAAGGGATTTTATGGTAAGGAAAATAAATTTCATATTTCTATTTAAAAAGGCCCTTTCAATGCACATAGAATCTTTATTAGGCTTTGTGTACATACAGCTGCAATGAACAAATGAATAAATGAACATATGAACAAATATAAACCATTAACAATTTACAAGGCATTTCTGAAGACCTCTTCAAGACCCCACACGTAACCTGCGGACTTACATCAACTTGGAAACACACCTCAATTGTTTTGCCAAAGCTTTACTATTAGCCAAAATAAAAACAAAACACAACGAAACTCCATCGTCTTTTTCCACGTCATTTAGATTTCTTTTCTTTCAACCATTTTCCTGTTTTACTTTGGAGATCTCTTTATTTGGCTTTCATGTTTCCTGCTTGCATCACTTCCTGTGCATCACTCACATCCTGTTCATCTCTCCCTCACAGGTGGCAGTGCCTTTGCTAGAGAGACTTTGCTTTGTTTATTGCAGCACTTCCTGCTCTGCTCCCTGCCTCCCTGGGGCCCAGGAGCCATCCATTTCCTTGGGAACATTCCTGTCCTGAAAGGAATTGTCATCATCCTTCAATGCAAGTACATGGAGGCCTCTGCTATGCATAAGCACAAAGAGAGGAAACAAGGGGAATTTAAAACTTTTGAGGAATATGGTAATTTATGAGGGACCCACATTTAGAAACAAAAGCCAGCGGTGGCATTAGAGGGTTGAGAATAGTTTCCTCAGGAGAAATGGAAATGATGACATCATCAGCCTTTTACTTCCAGTCAAGCTTATGAAAATAACTTTCACTAGAGGGGCTAAATGAAAAAGAAGTATTTCTAGACTTCCTAATCACAGTATAACCCAAAAGTGAATGAACTGCTATTGGCTTCACTTTATTTCCCAGGGACTTACTGTAAATGTAGATGGCTATTCCTCCTATTACACTTCCTACATGCAAGGAAATAAATGTTATGTGAAGGGGAAAATGATGAAAGTAGTGCAAAGAAACATGTCAAAAAGAAACTGTCTTTTTAACTATCACCGAGTCTGTTGTAACACGCCCATTACTGCATGTAATTGTCAGATGTTAGCACTCTTAAAAAACACCAACAATTGTTTAACCTATAATTTTGTTTTCAAAAAAAGAAAAAAAGAACTTGACTTTTCCTTTAGAATAAAGCAACAGTGCTCTGTTAAGATGCTACTGCTCAGAAAAAGGGAGCAGGGACTACTGACATCAGCAATTCCTTACAAATTTCTGCTTCTACCCATGACTGTTGTTGAAAATAGTTCTAACTTAAATTCAGTCTGATCTTCTTTTCTCCTCTTCTACTCCATATGTGCCAAAGAAGGTGTGTCACCATCAAGAAAACAATTGAAATATTCTGTGATAGGAAATGATGTTCTGTGGGGAGATTCCAGGAGTGCCATGGAGTTAACATCCATTGACAAATTCACAGAATCACAGAATGGTTTGTGACGAGTGACATTTGGTACCCTATCAGTCGAACAAGCTGCTTTTCATCCCATCAGGAAACAATGAAATAAAAAGTGTTCAACATACACCATCACTGAATTCTGAATACTGAATGTTGAGCAGCTGCACCAGCAGATCCAGTCCTTTGTGGCAACTTTCAGATACGCTTCATTTGGGTGTAAGCTCTAATTTGTTTACATTAAGTGTGTATGTTTACCTTAAGTATGCATGCCTTTCCAAAGAAACGGGTGAAAGCATTCATTTTGGAGAGCAGTGTATTTCCACAACCAATTCTTCTCTCCCTTTTCATGCCTTTTCATCAGAGAGTTTTGAATGAACTTTGATGGACATGTGTAATATGTGCTTTCACGTATGAAATACTGTTAACTCAAACTCATTGTATTTTTACTTCTTGTTTTCATAAAAATATTTTTGGCTCTTTGCCTGACCTAAAGAGGCAGGAAATGGGAGTATCAAAGATCTGAAAATCTTTCAAGGAAAAGAAAGGAAAAAAAGGAAAGGATATGTTCTGCCTAATGCACAACGTTCTCTTACAATTTCTATGCTATTTTTGTGCAATTCTCTTATGCTTCAGCCATCCTTCTCAGACACCCACTTGGCTCCTCAGCACATTGCTAATCACAGAGTGATGGAGGGGTGGGAGCACACCCATGGTGAGATTCCTTCCTCTGCATCATGTATGAATGTGTCATGCAGTCTGGATATACAGCAGTGCTTTCATTGTCATGCATGTGAGATCCTGACCCTGTCTGACTTCTTTACAAACAAGAAAACACTATATACATGCCTTGCTGAAGCATAACTCTCTTTCATATCTCTAGCTTTTACTTTACGGAGACCTTAAGATGAAACATCTACAAAAGAGAGATAGCTCTTGTTCTGACACCTCATAAGGTCGTCCCTGTTTTCTTTAAAGGTTTCACTAAAGCCCTTGCTACTGTTAAAAGCCCGATCATTTGAAATCTGTTAGACTGAAAATCTCATGTATCAGGGTTATCATGCTCCCACAGGTACTGTCAATCAATCCCTTTTGAGACAGGTCTTTGCTGGGAGCAGAAGGCACATCAGTTAGGCTCCAGTAATGAGCTGCCCATGCAGATCAGCAGCTAAATATTCCATAAAGGAGTATAGTTACTTTCAGCTGCTACTCTTAAAAATGAAACACAACTCTGGAGACAGTAAAATCTTCTTTCAAGTTCATACCTGAGGTCAATGATAATGTTTACAACAACACAGAAGTGGGCTGGACCAGATGTTCTTCAACACAATTGTATAAAATATGGCAGCTGATCTTAATGTTCCCAGTTCCCATGTCTAGCAAGTCAGGAGGCAGGTTCCCAGATGAAATCAAAGTTAGCAGCAAGTAAGAGACTGGTTATAAAATAAGTGATGTGAATTCTTTTGAGGACTGCACTATCTACTCTATTTTCTCCTTTATCAGGCAAGGAATTGGATACAGCTAATACAAAATTATCATTCTCTCAAACTTTTATCTTCTGAACCTTACTTCAGCCAGTAGCCTTTCTGAAGGTCAGCAGGTCTGTATTAAGCAGAGTATGCAAGATTTTTGCAGTGTGCCTTCATGGCCATACATTTTTTCCTTTCCCTTTAGCTGGATGGTTTATTCCCTTACTTTCATCCCAGTTTTCATTCTGCAACTTGTCACCATTCTCTTCCGGAACATAATGAAGCTATTATTATGAAAATTAGCTTTGAAAAACACGAATTTGTGCATTATTTCAGTGGCACCACTGTTGATTTCTGGGCTGATATTCATCTTGGGTAAATTTAGTTGGGTTATATAGGGGCTGAATTGGCATTTTTAGGTAACATTTCCTTTATTATTTATTTTTTTGTCCTGCTACTAACCATAGGCTTTTATTCTGCATGGACAGAAAAATCTCTTGCAGAAGCAACACTAAAAGGAGACTCTGAAAATGTTGCTTTAACTCTGGTCGGTATTAACTGCATAGGTTTGCATTTTTCAGACCTTCCTCACTGTTTCCCTTGTGACAGATGTAATGCACATAGTAGAGCCAAGTATTTACAGTCATCTCTTTTCCCTCCTTTTTGGCTTGTGTACACACCCCTGAGGAGTGTTCACACAAAGCTCAAGGAAGCCATTAGCTTAGGGGTTAGTGAATACAAAAAGCATGAGATTTACAGAACTTGCCAGCAAAATTCGTTGTTCAGTTCCAGAATACATTTTGCTGTTTCTGGTTGTGGTTTAGGGGTTAAAACAGGAAAGAAGGATTCCAGGGTTCTGGCTGCTTTCCTGCAAACTGTCCTGTCTGAAAGTTTCTCTGCCTCAGTTTACATTTCGCAAAGTAATAACTGTAATTAACCTCCGTCCACAAACTGCCAGGACTTCTGGTACAATTCAGAGTCCTAAAAAGAATGCTAGGAAATTTGTTGGAGAAGCATATAGGCAGTGGCCTACAACATACAGACAACGGGGAAAGTGCTGGAAATACAATAGGAAAGCAAGTCTGTGCAAGAAAGATAAATGCTTACGAAAGGTGTTTAAGAAAGAGTTACTACAAAAGTTATTCTTTCCATTTCTACCAGTGTCTAGAGCTCAGACTTTCCTGAAGCTGAACATGGTACACATCTACTTTGGTCCCTCCTATCCCCAGCCAATAAAACAATTGAATTCTCAGAAGACAGAGGCACATGATTTCCTCTGAAGATAAGTATTTAAATGTGTACATATATATGTATAAATATTCTGTGGATGGCAGGAAATTAGTTCTCTCTGTTCTCACTGACCTCATTGCCAGAGCTGATGTGACCTTGTTAGAGCAGCTGACATCTGCTCCCCTGGGACTTCCAGATTCAGCACAAGATAAGGACCCTTTTCTCCTCCATCCTTTCCACTGATAAGCATTCTATTGCAGTGCAGCACCAGTGCTCAGAGGAGCACCATGGGTGTGAGCAGGCCAAAAGGAAAGTGAAAAGTAAGACCTGCTTCCAGCACTTCCTCTCCCTGCTATTGGAATGCTAAGTCTACAAAGGAACATCATCCTAGCCACTCCTAGAAGAAAAGAAGCAGGAAAGGACCATGAAATCACAGCAGTTTGTTTCCTCATTTTAGCTTCATTTAACATGGCATGCATCTGGAAAACCAATACAGTAGCCTTAGAGATTTATATATCTTGATTGCTGCTGTTACAAGAGATACTTCTCACTTCATTCTGGATTATTCAGGTATGAAATCCACAGGGCTGTTGTCATCTTGCTAGATTCAAATCTTTCCACACTCAGCCTGTGTTTGGCTCAGTTCTCACATGGTGGGCATGTGGAACTACAAGATGGTTTGCCTTAATGGAAAACCCTTGCACCCTTTCAGAGACTGCTGCCGCACATTTTCAAGAACTGCTGTCCTTCTGTGTGTGGTTCCTCTAAATGTCTCTGAGACCTTCCATGTTTCTTTCACAGCAGCAGAGACAGGCTCACAAGGAGTGTATGTCTTCCTCCTCTGGACTCAAAGGGACTTCCAGAATCAGCATGTGAGCTGCATCCAAAGAAAAAAAAAAAAACAATAAGTTTTGTGCTTCATATTGTCTCTAAAAATTCATACCCAGGGAATATCCTGAAATTCATAGGTAACATAGGCATTATGTCTATGTAATGGCTTCTGCTTAATGGATAACTTGTAGTTCATTAGCTCCCTGACTTAATGCTTACTGAATGTTTTATTCTGCCTCATTTTGCTGCCTTAACATCCCTGCTATTGAGTTGCACAAGAAGCAGCGTGGGTCTCTTGGACTTTAGAGAATATGTGTCATTTGGCCTTACCTGCACAAATCATTTCTACAGCAGTGGATCTCTCTCTCCATATTTGCAATAGTACAAATCAGGTGCACAAACGTTTTGGGAAAATACGTGCATTGTGTCTGCACTTGTTTTGCCAGACACTGAGACTGTTAATGAAAAAGGCTGCATGCTCTGATGTCAGAGGAAAACGTTCTGCAACACACTGACAGCTGGATGCAGGAAGAGCCACAGTCTGCAGCTCAGGATTGGCAGGAATCTGAGCCAGTGCCATGGCAACAGGCATCAGTACCTGTCAGGAGCTGGGATGTCACAATATTCACAGCATGCATTATTGTGCATTTGTGTCACTGACATTGACGCCACACTGCATTTTACATTGTAAAAACATGCTGCTGGTACAGCATCACTCTCAAGTAGACTTTGACACCAAAACCTGCAAAAACAGATTCAAGATGCATTTAAATCATAACTATGAATTCCCCTAAATGAAAATAAAACCTGGCCATGGCTACAGGGATTTTATGGAAGAAAAATCATAATCATTATTTGCTAATTGCTAAGCAATTGGCCAGTTATGCTACAGGACTTTTGAAGCAGCTTAAATTAACTAGCAGACAAAGCTGATTCATAAACAAAATGGCTGGATGTTGAGGAACCAATTAGAGAAGGAAAACTGGCAGCAGCTGGGAGGCTGTCAGCAATCAGACTGGTATCAGAAGGAGGCTGCTTGGAGCAGAGCTGTCTTACCGGCTTGACTTGTTAAGTATGAGCCAACTACCTGGATTTTAAAATATGAAAATATATGTACATTTATTTAATATATCTAATAGATGTGGTATAAGTTTTATAGAATTATATGTAATATATGATGCAATTTATATACATTTGCCTGTTTTTTACAACTGATTTTTAATCAAAACTCTTGCTTAAATCTCATATTTGAAAACACAAGTGCAAGGTACCTTTTGAAAGCATTTATCCTGTTTCATATGTACTCCTCTAACCTAAGAAGAGAACACCCTAAAACACATGCACTTATTCTTTCAGGGTTGTAACAGTTTGGAGCATGCAATTATTCCTCATGCAATTTGATTTACAATTCATTCTTCTTCACTTGAGGCTACAAACATAAACTGCTCAGTAACAGAGACAATCTGGAGATAAACTCCGTGACCGGCAAAACCTTTCCGGTTACACAAATGTCAACGGTTTACGGGCGTTCGGCCCGGTTCTGTGATGAAGGGGACAGGGGACTCAAGAGCCCACGTCCCGGGAAAAGGGGAAAAGGGTAAGGAGATGGCCCTGAGAGCAAAGAACAGCGGCAACAATCTGAGGAGAAACAAATTAATTTACTAAATAAGATATCGGAATGCAAAACACACTATAATACAATATAATTACAATTTAAGCTGATAAATCCAATACAGAGAGAGAGAATGTCCCAAAATCAAGGTAGGCCTTACTCTACTACCGACGATAAGACGGCTGGAGAGCGAGGTGCTGCCAAGACGAGAGACAGGCGGAAAAAGGGACGAGGTCTCGTGATCTGCAAGTTTTTATACTGCGAGCTTTTATCTTTTCCCTCCGGCTGGAAATGGTAACAGAGGAGCAAAGTACCGTGGGGAATGTAGTAGTCCTTCTCTTCTGAGAACCAGGTACATTCACTACATGATGTTTTGATGTGGAATACCAACAACCAAAAATCACAAAAACCATGACAACAAAGGTAACATTTATCTCAAGGATGCTTTAGAATGCGGCCATTGTTGTTTTAGCATTTTCAGGTGCCAAAGGGTCATATTCTCCTGGAAGAGTATTTATTAGTAAACTGTGAGTCCAGTCAGTTCATTTGGTTTACAGTAGTGGTGGCCTCAGTCTGGGAAACATTACAGGATTCACGAGGCCAAAGTCAAATATGTCATTGCTAGGATTACTCAAGAGAGGTATAAAATCTGGTAAACTTCAAGAAGGATCTTTTGGATTCTCTGGCCTCCTTGCAGCAGACATATTCTTCCACTCTGATTTCGCCCTCGCTGAGGACCAGCATTATAGGAAGAAATCTTTTTTGAAACAAATTGGAAAGCAGACACACTGAGGCAAAGCCTGAAGACTTTCCTGGGCATTACTGAAGAAAAGCTCTGCTCTACATCACTACAAGTCAGGTGCATGCAAGAAGTAAGGTTCTCTTTTAAGTGTCTTCCTTCCTGTGCTTTTTTACTCTCTGAAGAAGTGAGTAATTCACTTCCAGTAAAATCAAAGGAAAAGTTAGGAAATCGGGGAGGATTTACAGCAAGATTGAAGAGCTCAAATTCAGCCTAAGTAATAAATGTTACTAATTTTTCAGATTTACTAGTTTTTGTGGAGTGAAAGATATTTATGCAAAATATATAAATGTATGTAAAAGTATAATTGCTGTAGTGGCATCTTTACACCTTGGGTTAAAAATATATATATATCACATAATTACCTATTACCCACATTAGTCCTGGTGTTCTGATTGCTTCTTTTTAACTTTTCAGCCAAAAGTTTCTTGTGAAATTGCTGTGACTGAGCAATCAGCCTGTAATCAAGATTCCCTGACACTAGGGCTTTAAATATATATATTTTCTCCTTACTTAGTTGTAGAATATGACCAAACTTATCTCAGTCAAAATCCCAGTTGGAATTGCCTAACAGATTCTCATCCATTTAATGAACTCAGAGCCTTGCCAATCCTCATCCACTTAGTGAACTCAGAGCATGCTATCTGTTTAGATAGTCTGACTGTTTCCAAGTAAAGATTTTGAATAACCCCCTTTCATCTATGAACACACTCCAAATGGCTCATTTGGTTGTAACAGAAAAATAAAACAGCATCCTGGATCCATGGTAGCCTCAAGAGTGTGAATGGGACTGATGCTGGGAGGAGGAGAGGAGTTGCAGCATGCAGCCAAGCCTGGAGTAGAGCTGCTCTGCCCAAGGGCTTGGTGTGAGCTGCCTGGACTGAAGTGCAAACACCTGTGCCAGCTACCCATAGCTTCACAGAATGCAATTGGCCACATAGAGTTACCAGACTGATGAGCATAACCTTCTGAATGAAATATTAGTAATTACACACCATAGACAGAGAAGGCTTGCATTAAAAAGCATTTTAAAGCAGGTTAATTTTTTTCTTCTTGTTTGTTTGTTTTGAAAAGGAGAGGATGGGTTAATTTTTAGATGTGCTCTCCTTTCTTGACACGCATACCCAGTAGATATTCCTTATTGAGTGATATTGACTACTGAATGTACATTTCCTGCTGCAATTCAAGTGGGTGTGAAAAGGATGAAGACCAAAGTGTGAGTTGTCAATAAGGATTTGCCTTGTTAATCTGTATTCTTCCATAAGCTAAAGTTAGGAGAGGACATAAGGGATACAGTTGTCCTTCATGGTAGATTTATCAGAGAAAGATGCTTCATCAGCATCTCATTAGTAATCACACCTTTGGTTTTTCTTCAGGTTTTATTGAAATGAGATGTTCTTACATAGCTGTTAGTAGTGCTTGAAGAAATTATTTTTGCTTAACATTCAAGCCTCAGTAAGAATTAAAAGAGGAAAAGGGTTCAAGGACACAAGTCCCTCTGTCACAGCCACAGTGACATCCATCAGCCACAGTGACACATCCATCAGCCACAGTGACAAGGCAAAAATATTCCCATTGTAAGTGCAAGAGGAAAAGATGTCAGAGGAAATAAAGTACTGTCATTTTCTTATGAACAATATCACTGAGGACTACTGTTTGCTGAAAGAGTGTCACAGAGTACCTGCTGTAGCACCAGAAAGAGCTTGAGGTACTCATAGGAATAAAAGATATGAACATCTTCTGAGCACGTTACTTGCAGGGATCATATACAGTACATAATTTATCTTTTAGTACTATTCAGATCCATGTAATACTAAAAATAGAAGGTGATAATTAAGTCATTTTTGTAACCTCTAGCTGTCTAGTATAACTTAATCATTAAGACCCACAGGCCTTTAGAAAATTGGTGGCATAATAGGTAATTTTTACAATTTATATATCTAGATTTGATCTATGTTAGGCTCTCACTACTATGGTATCTAATGATTTTAAGGTTAATTGTATACAGACTTCATATTGGCTTCTGCTCTCTCCATCACTTTAGTGCAGAAACCTGTGCTTTGTCTTTAAAGGAATTAGTTAAATGTGTGGAAAAGTAGTATACAACAGAATTTGTAGACTACACAACCACTTTTCCCTTCCTGAGAAGATTCAGTTAGCAATAATAAACAAATTAATCAGTTAAAATATTTTCCCCTTCTTATTTGAAAAATAAAAAAAGGAAATGTAGCTATCACAAGACAAATTAGTTTGTTAAAATACCAGCAGCAGAAAAGTGGCTGCAAGAGAACAGAGTGTTTCAGAAATCACTTGTTACTATCCGATAGCTAGAACATATAAGAAGAAACAAAAGAAGTGAAAAGCCCAAAGGGAGAAATAATTTAATAAAGTTGCATCATGAGATTATTGTAATGAGGCTATGCAGCACCTGGGAGAGCCAGAATATTGCTGCCTGCCCAGATAATGCTGCTTTCATGCTCAGGCTCAAACACTGAAGACACAGCAACAGCCAAACAATGAAATAATAATAGTAAGACCAAGCAACACTGACTAATGGAGAAATTATTTCTTTTAGTTGGCTGTAAAATCAAGTCAACTCTTTCACTGAACCATCTCTGAAATCTTTAAAAAGTAATCCTAAGGTGGTCTACAGTTATTTGTATTTGCTAATTTCTTAAATTTTTATCTTCATCTGTTTGATGATGTGACTGAGGAGTCTGACTAAAAGTCAAATACCCTTCTGTACATTTTTATTATTTCTGTATATCTGTGTATCTCAGAGTCTCTTTTTAGGTATAGTACCTGTTGACATTATACCTAAAAAGGTCTCAATTTCTTTTTGCTCAAGTATTTCAAAATAAAGATCTTTGACTGGTATAAAACTGCAAAATTTCACTGCATATTTCTGGATCTGTAATGATCTAAACCAGATGAAGAGCTGAGACTTTCTTTGCTTTCTGTACTGGCTGGAGTTTGTCCTGGAAATGTCCTTATATCTTTTAATTTTTCAGTCTCTTCCCATTTGACATGTTTGATACAGGAAACCTTCGTCTAAATGTGCAGTTTTATTAAAGGTGGAAAATGATTACATTCCCGATCAGATCCGCTCTTCAGGAATTCCTGCCTGTTATGAATCTATTTCTGACATATTTTTCTTCAGTTTTCTTTACTTTTCTATGTGTTTGCCAGCTGTTTGGGCCAAGAGGACAGATTTATTTTTCTTCACTGTGTGTTGACATGCAATCAGTGATGCCATTTGATTTAAGTCACTGATGGCCTTGAAGATCAAGGCTGAGGCCTTACAAGAAATGACTACCTGTTGGGATTGCAGCACCTAAATGAAAGTTCATGGCTGCCTCTTTCATTTCCAGGGTGGCTTTCTTCTCACTGTTATTACTATCTTGGTGACCTGTTTGGCAGTGAAAGATTAAAAGGAGAACAGTATCTGAGCTGGTGATATTTGAAAAAAAGTAAGAATTTTCAGTACTAGTAAGGTAACAGTTTCTCCAGAGGGACTGGCAGATTCATCTCTGCAAATTGCCACTTCCATTCTCAGTAGATAGTTATTTTGTTTGGATTTCGTAGTCCTAATGTCACAAATATCTTGGCAGAGCAGGTCATTGTGACACTCCAAGGTTTACAGTGCTCCACTGTTTCTCTTCAGCTTCTTACATTTTCTTCTTTTCTTATCACTTATTCTCTGTTTTCTATTTGCCAGCATATGAGCCACACTTCTTCTTAGTCATCTCTTCTGTCCACTCCTTGTGGGGATGAATGTTGTATTTTCTTTCATAAAGAAATGTATCTTTCTATTTCTGCTTCCTCCAAAGATTTATGGCCAGTTTTGAATGATTATTTTAAATCCTCTGCTGAGATTTACTTCGAACATATTAAACTGAGAAACAGAATATAGTATACTGAAAAAAAGAGAAAAGAATCCAAAATGTTAACACAGTCGCAAAAAATCACCACTAAAAAAAGACAATCAATGGGAAATCATTTTAAAAGTGTTAAATGACAGTACTGCCTGTGCAGTTTTGCATCACAGTGTGCCAACAATACCACAGTCAGTTTAGCATCTTGCAGCTCTGATCCCCTATTGTCCAGCTGGACGACCTCTTGAAAGTCTCCTTCCTGGAAACCTTCTTTCCACAGAAACCTGGATATGAGTAGCACTAGGGAAGTGTTTTACACCCAGGCCTCATAAAAGAACTTGGCTTTTTGTGGTTTGTTTTTTTGTTTTTTTTGTTTTTTTGTTTGTTTGTTTGTTTGTTTTTGTCATGGTGAGCTCTTCCCCGTTTCTTCAGTGCCTCATGTGATTTGCCATGTCCTTAGCTGCTGTCACAGAGAGAAAACCATTTGATCCCTCTCAGGAGATGCCTTATGGCTGAGGGAGAAAAGAGCTCTTACTCCATCTCTTCACTCTTTTCTCTCTGCTTTTACGTAGGCAACATCCTTCTGCATTATTAACTATCCAAACACATAGCTGTGCTTTGTGAGGATGTTTCCTCCATGATGCAGAAAAATTAAAATTCCATCTCCAAAATCAGTTCACAGATAAAGCTGACTTTATTGGTATATTGTTGTAGTTTAACCTGGCAGGTGGCTAAGCACCATGCAGTCGTTCGCTCCCTCCCTCCCTTCCCAGTGGAATGGAGGAGAGAATTGGGAAAAAAAAAGTAGAATTCATAGGTTGAGATAAAACTATTTTCTAAGCTAGAGGAAAGGAAAAGGATAATAGTTATGACTATATATATATGACTGTATATAACAAGTTATGCATAAGCAATTGCTCATCCCATCCTGGACCAGTGCCCAGCTAGCCGCCGAGCAGCAGAAGAGAGCTAGATGAACTCCCATCCCCTTCAAAACTCCTTCCACATTATACCATATGCTATGGAATATCCCTTTGGCAAGTTTAAGTCAGCTTTCCTAATTCTATTCACTCCCAGCTCCTTGGGACTTTCACTGCAAATGGCCTTGGCTCTGTACAGCACTGCTTAGCAGCAACTATAAACATTGGTGCATTATCAACATTGCAACCAAAACATAGCATCATACCAGGCACTCTGAGGAAAACAGTTCCATCCGAGCTGAAACTAAGACGTACATAAGTTATATCTTTTATCAGAACTGATGATATATGATGGATTCAAGAGAAAATCATAGAATCATAGAATGGTTTAAGTTGGAAGAGACCTTTAAGATCATGTAGTTCCAACCCCCCTGCTATAGGAAAGGTCACCTCCCTCTAGACCAGGTTGCTCAAAGCTCCATCCAGCCTGGCCTTGAATGACTACAGGGAGGGGGCATTCACAACCTCCCTGGGCAAGCTATTCCAGTGTCTCACCATCCTCACAGTAAAGAACTTCTTTCTAATGTCTAGTCTAAATCTGCCCTAAATCATCTCTGCAAGAAGAAAATTTCCTCCTGGAGTTTATGATAATGTAAAGCACATTTCAGTTGTTTCATAGGGCAGAAAAGGAACTGGGAATTCTGTCTTCTTTTTGTTAGTACCTCTCAACCTGTTTTAACTTTAAATCTGCAGCTCAGAATCGCTCTGAAGAGGACAGTTCATCATAATATGTTTCTATGTACTGTCAGGATAAACAGTCTTTAGGGTGTAATTTGTCTTGAACTGAAGGTTATTTAAAAGGCCACTGAATTAAAGGCATTTTTTTTAATTAATCAGGTCATTATGAATGTAGGATATTTTATTTTATGTGCATACTACTAGGAGTAAAAAGGGAAATCCACAGTGATTAAAAGGGTTTTATTTGTCATAAATAATTTTCCGAGTATGGAAAATATTAATTACATCATTAACTCTAGAATTAATCTACCAGAACTACAGATAATTAGGAAAGTAAAGAAAAATAAATGTGGCAAGTAAAGAAAAATAAATGTGACAAATAATGAAAATGTTACTAGTTTGCACACTCTTTTATAATACAATAAACGAAGCTGTGTAGAGTCCTTTAGCTAAGTAAATTTATTGCAAAGCCAGAGGCATGCTTTGCTTCTTTTACTGAATGACTTAGTCCTTTCAATTGTGTAAAATGTTAAAGCTAATAAAAAGCAGAAGAACCTTCATTCCACAGATAATGGGGAAAACAGTGTTTAATACATATTTACAAGCTTAGGTCAGGCACCATATTAAAGAAATGGTGACTTTTTCTCATTATCTTCTCTGGTTATAATCTTCAGTATTAAGGTATTACATTAGCTGGGATGTGCAAGGGTGTATCTTTTTATTAATTAATGTAAAATTTTTGCAAATGGTTTTTTAAGTTAGCTACTCTTTGTAGCTATCCATTTAATATCAGCCAAAGAGATACATAATTGCAAACATATCAGCTGGGATGATCTGAATGTTTTGGTTGCACTTGAGTGGAAGTACTTTGACTGGTAATATGTGGGTGTTTACAATAACCCCAGAGAGCTAATAGTCAGGCATAAGACTATTCCTTTCTAATGCGTGTTTCACCATTTAGGAGCTTAAATTTAATTGAAAGTTGTTGACTCTAACTTTTCCAAGGGTTTTTGAAAGTTTTTCACTTGCTTCTTCTACAGCTTCTCTTCTCTTTTGCTTCAGGAACTAAAGGCCCGTGTTTAGAGTGGATTTTAAAGGTGAGCACTCCTGGGCTGAGAGGAGAGGAGAGGAGAGGAGAGGAGAGGAGAGGAGAGGAGAGGAGAGGAGA